>NC_056744.1:62478987-62596487 GCF_019279795.1 Protopterus annectens | reverse complement strand
GTAGCTGATGTCAGACTGTCCTAAACGCTTTTGACAAGTCCAGGGAAAGGGTGGAGACAAAATTACTTTTACAGTTCCAATAGTAGTAGGAGCAACTGGTCTTATAAAAAAGAATTTACAATCATATTTAGATATGTTACCAATTCATGTAACACCATATGAATTGCAGAAGGAGTCATTGCTGGGCACATTGCTGGTGCTGCGAAGAGCACTTTTGGCTAACATCAGAGTGAAATAATACTAATTTCATGAACTTTAATCGTACTCTGAATTAGGAATGGGGTCCATTCCCGTCATGGTGTTAGAAATCCAAAAGACTTGGAGAAATCAAGAAAGACCTTATAATCAAGGATATAGGAGATCTTCAAACACTTGACCTGACCCAGTTTGGTTTTGTTAAAGGGAGATGCCTGTTGAACCTGGTGGACTTCTTTGAGACTGTAACCAAAGCCCTGGACAAAGGCAAATCTGTGCATACGACCTACCTAGACTTGGCCAAGGCCTTTGACACAATCTCCCACTCAAACATCATCAAAAAACTCACCCAGCCAGGGGTCAACCCATATATTGTCAGGTGGGTTGCAAACTGGCTCACCGACAAAACATGCAGTCAAAATAGGGGACTCCATCTCCACCAACTACCCAATTACCAGTGATGTTCCACAGGGGTCTGTGCTGGGGCCCCTACTGTTTAGAATCTACTTCTCAAAAATACAGGCAAAGATAAAAGGTCTGTGGCTGTCAAGTCTGCTGATGACTGCAAACTGGGAGCAGTCATTGAGTCCCCAAAAGATGTCAACATTCAACAAGAAGGACTTACGCAAACCAATGATTGGTGCCAAACTCATGGTCTTAAACTCAGGGCAAAAAATGCATTATTGTCTCTCCCTTTTTTAATTTCATGAAATCTTTTGGGTTTCTAGTACCATAACAGGAATGGACCCCATTCCTAAGTCAAAGTACGATTAAAGTCAGCCAAAAGTGCTCTTAGCAGCCCCCACAATGTGCCCAGCAATGACTCCTTCTGCAGTTTGTACAGAGTTACATATATTGGTAACATATCTAAATATGATGGTAGACTCTTTTTTTATAAGACCATTTACACCTACTACTATTGTAACAATCTGGGTATCCTTCTTCCACATTGTTCTCGTTTCTGCTTGCAGATCCTGATATTTTATTACTTTGTGTCTCTTGGTATGCAGGATGCAGTCACTGGGTGTGGTTATTTCAATGCTCCATGCTACTTTTGTCTTCTTTTCTTGGACTACTATATCTGGTTTTCTAGCATCTATCTTTTGAATTGTTGATAATGGATGATCCCATGTGATGTAGACTTCATCATTTTCTATGATGCTTTGTGGCTCATGTTTCCAGTGCTTTTCAGCCACTTCAAAACCATAATGTTTGCATAATCCCCACTGCAATAGTCTCACCACATTATTATGCTTTTCAGTATACAGTCCTTCTGCCATTAGTATGTCACAACGAGCAACAAGGTGTTTGACTGTTTCCAGTTTGGTTTTGCAAAACCTACATTTTTCTTTTTCTCCCACATGTTCAATGGACTTTGTAAACCAATGTGTACATAGCCCACTGTCTTGAGCGTCTAATATTAAACTTTCATCTCTTGGTTTGAATTCACCTTTCCTTAACCATTCCTCCATTTGTTCCTGATCGACATGAGGTTCTTCCAGAAGTTTCCTATACTTGCAACTATATTTATGCATTTTCCAAATTTCTTGCCTTTTCATCTGGTACTTCATCTTAGATTCTTTCTTTTGTTTTCTGGCACATTCCATTGCTGCCTGATTTTTATCTACTTCTGGTTTGATTTTCATTCCTACTTGACACCGATATGCTTCTGTTAGGTTAAACAAAGAAGTAATCTCAGATTTATTCTCCTCGTGTTTCAAAACTTTCGTTACATTTGGGTCTTGTGAGATCAGCAGATATATGTGGAGTCCCACGATTGCAGATCTATACATGTAATCAGTTTCAAGGAGACCCATCCATCCTTCAGAATGGGGAATATATAATCTTGGTATGCACTGTTTTTATAGATCATTTGGTGAGCATGAAGCATCCTTCTTGTTTTAATATCTAATTTATCCAACATGTTTTGGGGCCAATCAATCACTCCAAAACTGTAAGTTAGGACAAGAAGAACAAATTGGTTTTCACCTTGGATTTTATTCCTAGACATCAGTGCTGTTTTCAGGATTAATTTAAGTCTTCTGAAGTATTCCTTACTAATTTTTATTCACATTTGTTCATGTTTTATTGCTGATCCTTCATCATTTCCCAGGTATTTATACACTCCCTCTTGCTTAAGTTATTTTATATCACATTCTTGTCCCAAACTGATGTTTTCCTGGTGCTGCAGTTTTCCTGCTTTAAAGGTTGCTTTTGTAGATTTATCAAGACCAAATGACATTCTAATATCATATGGAAAAGTTTTAACAACCTGCAGCTGAGCTTTCAGTTCCTCATCTGATGAGCTATACAGTTTTAAATCATTGACAAATAGAATATTTTAGAAGTCTTTAGACTTTGTTGTTTTGAAGGAGTCAAATTGTAGCCATGGCCTAAGCTGTTAAGTAGACAGCTTAATGGGTTAAGGGCAAGGCAAAATAGCAACAGTGACAGAGAGTCACCCTGGAATATTCCCCTTTGAATTTTTATCCTTGAGATAGTAATTTGTCCCTTATCATGATTTAATTTTAAAGTGGTCTGCCATTATCTCATGGTCACTGTAAAGTAGTCAATCAGTGTAGGGTGTATGTTATACATTTTTAATCACTTTTTTATCCATAAATGTGGGATACTATCAAATGCTTTTTTATAGTCAATCCATGCCATACTTAGATTCTTCCCCTTTTTACAGTTGTCTACTATGACTTTATTTAACAACAATGGATCCTTTGTTCCATATGACTTTCTTTTATTGCCCTTTTGTTCTACTGCCATTATTGAGTTTTCTTCTAAATGACTATAAACTCTGTCAGCATCTATTCCCATGTAAAGTTTAGACATCGTCGGAAGGCAAGTTATTTGTCTATAATTTTTGGGGTAGCTTGCAGGTAGCATACCTGCAGGTGTAGCTGAAGAGATATGACTTCCTTCCTACCTGACTCTGGTGACACCCCTAAAGGCCCAACACACCAAGGTGGCAAGAGGGACAGATTTTATTCTAGGTGACACATCTAGTTTAAAAAGGCAATAGCACAACCATAAACAAATTGTTTCAACAGTGCACCAGTTAGCAATAAAGCAAGGTGAAATATGCATGCAATAAAAACATACATTCACCCTCTTCCCCAAAACTCAACATAAGAAAGTCTTGACATTCAAACATGCACAAAGAAGGCAATATCAATGAGCAGTAAAGCTTTATAATGCAGCAATACAAACACGGGAAAAAATGCAATGTCATTAAGCAATAGAAGAGTCATAATACAACAATACAGATATGAGAAAATACAATGTCATTGAGCAGAAAAATTCTTGAAGACAGTAGTACTAACACGAGGAAAATGCAATGTCATTGAACAATGAGGATATTTAATGCAACAATACAAATATAAGAAAATACAATGTCATTGAGCAGTAAAGATTCTTTAAGGTAGCAGTACTAACATGGCAAAATGCATTATCATTGAACAATAAACATTTATAGTGCCACAATACAAATATGGGAGAATGCAATGTCATTCAGCAGTACTAACACCTCTACCCCCTTGATCAATTCTAAATAAACCAACTATGAAACACTCTATTATACCCTGTTCACTGGCCAGTGACTATTTACAGTCTTGCTGCCGGCATGATGGGGCCCAAGTTGGAGCTCATATGGATCCCAGTTATTTATAATCCACAAAGCATTAGGTGGGGGCCACAATCTTATAAGAATATAAAAATGACGGCCAGAGCCTCTCACCACTCTGTCGAGAATATCCTAGTGACCGGGCGTCATGGTTCCTCTGATGAGAAAAGTAGAAAATCACCTACCAGAACTCTGGTAATCATCTATGGCTTCTCCGTACTAGCCCCAGGGGAACTCATTTTCTTGCTTAATCATAGCAGGCATGGAGCTGCTGGTTGCAGACTTCTCTCCTGATTCCACAAAATACCATCATCCAGGATTTCAGCCAGAAACAGACACAATCTACTACTTCACTTCCCTGTCCCAAAGCACTAGAAAAGAAACTCCAGTCATGCTGCAAGGCCCTTTTCCCTTCAGCTTCATTTTTCAGTCTTCCCTCCTTCAGCTAGTGTTCCAGTCCCCTCTTTCACTTTTGAAATTGTCTTTTATATTCCTGAAAAGGAGCTTCACCTTGTGATGTAATGGGAAACTACAGTCTATTACTTCTACATGGAATACAGTGGGAGCTACACTGTCCCCCACTTGCAAATCTTGGGTCCCCCAAGTCAAAGGTAGATTAGCAGAAAATATTTACAAACACTAATGCACCATCAACTGAACAATATTTTTGCATTCAAAAGGTACATTCCACCAAGGGTAATCGGCCTTATGCTTAACTTGGGGTGGGGTATCACCACTGGAGTAGGAGGCATAGGGATTATGAGCGCAGCCCCTCCAATGAGCTGTGGTCACAGGTTACTGTGTACTATGTCCCAAACTGTTATAGGTAAGTCTCTGTGGGGGCCGAATCAGTCTCTGCAGCTTTGGTTCAGAAGAGACAGCTAAGGAATTTTGCTCGGAAGGTTTGTCACTCACATCACATTCAATGTCTAGTTCTTCAGTAGGCATATTGTCTGCTTCTAATATTTCCTCTTGTATAACGTCACTTTCATTTTCCATAACAGTATGACTGTCCTCAGCACTATTTTCTGAAGTTTGCATAGCAGGGCCTCCATCAGTATCGAGTTTTGCAAGAGGCACAGAAACATTACTTAGTCTGTTGTTAGGTCTGGGCTGCTCAAAATGACAAGGAATGAATTCTGGTGCATTTACATTGAGATTACAGCCCACAGGTTCTTGAACATCCTCATAAAAAAGCCCACTGAAACCCCAGTCATCATCACTATCCTCCTCTCCTTCAGCAGGAGGAAGCATAGGCTTTTGACTATTGGAGAGGATAGTTCCTCTCTGCCTTAGCCTTCTGGATCACCGTGAGTTAAGCTTCCACTGAGCCATTCTGGGTTCCGGATTCATGAGTCTCACTGATTTTGCCAAAGGCTTTAAGTTGTTTCGGTGCCAAGTTTTAATGTGTCCTTCTTTCCCCTCAGGGCAAACTTGGTAGACAGGGATATTAGGTAGCTGAGAACAAATTATGTAAATCTCAGATCCCCAGTGGTCAGCTAGTTTATGCTTTCCTTGTATTCCCAAATTTCTCAAAGGAACTCTGTCCCCTGGCTTCAAATCATGCATATTTACTTTTTTGTCATAGTGAGCCTTGTTTCGCTGATGTCTTTGTCCTATTGATTTTTCAGCAAGCTCATAAGCCTGTCTGAGGTTCTTCTTGAGCCTCTCCATATAACTGCCGTGAGATCGCACTGGTGTATCATCAGCTGTGACTCCAAAGGTGACGTCAAGAGGAAGGCGAGCTTCTCTTCTCAATATTAGGAAGTAAGGCGAGAATCCTGTAGCATCATTTTTAGTACTGTTGTAAGCATGCACCACTGTGGCTACATGTCTACTCCATTGACTCTTCTTCTCAGCAGATAGTGCCCCCAACATGTCTAGTAGAGTTCTGTTGAAACACTCAGGCTGAGGATCCCCTTGAGGATGATAAGGAGTGGTGTGGCTTTTTTGGACTCCCAACAGAGTGAGTAGTTCATGGACAAGCTTGCTCTCAAAATCACGTCCTTGATCAGAGTGTATCCTTTTTGACAGGCCATAGTGTACAAAGAACTTCTCAACTAGTAGTTTCACCACTGTAATAGCTTTCTGATCCCGAGTGGGAAATGCTTGAGCATACCTGGTATAGTGTCTGTCACCACCAGCACATTACTGATCCTGCCTTCATCTGGTTCAATGCACTGAAAATCTATACAGACCAGTTCCATGGGTCCACTACTTTCCATTTGACCCAATGAGGCAGCTCTGTTCACAGAGTCTTTCTCTGAATGCAATGAAGACAAGTACGACAATAATCCTCAACATCTTGCTTCATGCATGGCCAGTAGAACCTGTCTAATGTAACGAAGACATGTACAACAATAATCCTCAACATCTTGCTTCATGCATAGCCAGTAGAACCTGTCTCATACCAGACCCATAGATCTGTCATAAGCAAGATGACCATGTTCATCATGCAATGACCGGAGTACTACTTCTCTATACTTCTGAGGAAGCAACAATTGCCATTTTTCACTGTTGAGTGCACTAGGAGATCTCCTATACACTAGTCCATTCTGTATCTGGAGTCTGTCCCATTCTTTGACCAAAAGTCTTGCCAGGGGATGAATATCCATGTGAAGCATATTAACTTGTTTCTTCTCTAAAGAAGCTGCCACCAGCTGACCTAAGGGGTCTTCTCTTTGATCTCTCATGAGGTCACTGTTACAAAAAGCTGGTAGCAATGAAGCCTGCAAAGTGACCAGATTACAGTAAGCTTGGGGTATGCTTGCTACAGACAGACCCAACTTCTGGACCCAACATTCAGTGTGTTGATAACAGGTTGCAATCTGACACATAGCTCTCACCCCTGGCATTGGAATTTCCACCCATTCATCTTTGGGGTGTAAATCTCCCTGAGGTCTTCTGGACAGGCCATCAGCATCTCCATCTTCGTGCCCTGGGCGGTATTTCAAACTAAAATTATAGTTGCATAGAGCTGCCATCAATCTGTTGCCAGTAGCATCTAGCTTTGCAGTGATCTGGATGTATGTCAGAGGATTGTTGTCAGTCTGCACTTCAAATTCAGCCCCATAGAGATAGTCATGCAGCTTGTCCACTACTGCCCACTTTAAGGCAAGGAATTCCAACTTGTGTGCAGGGTAGTTTCTTTCTGTGGGGGATAAACTCCGACTGATAAAAGCCACAGGTCTCAGCTTCTTGTCATACTCCTGGTAAAGGACTCCTCCTAAGCCATCCCTGCTGGCATCCACATGTAAAGTGTATGGCTTTGTTGAGTCAGCATATGCCAGCACAGGGGTATGTGTGAAGCAATACTTAAGCTGTTCAAATGACTCTTCGCACTCAGGAGCCCACCGACTCTTGATGACTTCCTTAGAACCTCTTGGTCCCTTAGGCTTTTTCACAAGGATATCTTCATCCATTTCATCTGCTTTCTCATCATTTTGGAGCAAATGATTGAGGGGTCTTGCTATCTTTGAAAATCCTTCCACAAACCTTCTATAGTAACTGCAGAACCCCAGGAAAGATCACAGCTCTGTGATAATTTTAGGTCTGGGCCAAAATGTCACCACTTCAACTTTGCTGGGATCTGTGAATATTCCATTTGCAGACATTACATGTCCCACATAAGTCACTGAAGGTTGGAAGAACTTGCATTTGTCCAATGACAACTTCAAGCCTTCCTTCTCAATCCTGTCCAATACCTTCATCAGTCTTTCTTCGTGCTCCTCTAGGGTCCTCCCAAAGTCAATGATCCTCTAGGGTCCTCCCAAAGTCAATGATGTCATCCAGGTAGACTAAAGCTTCTAGGAGATGCATGTTTTCAACTGTTCTTTCCATGATTCTCTGGAAAGTTGCCAGTGCATTTGATCAAACTCAAAAAATCCCAAAGGGGTGATGAAAGCAGTCTTCTCTTTATCTTCTGGGTGCATAGGGATTTGATAGTATCCACTTCTTAAGTCTAGTGCACTGAACCACTTACTGCCCACCAGGCAGTTTAGAGCATCTTCAATCTGGGGAGTTGTGCACTGGTCTGGAATGTTTCTCTGATTCAGAGTACGAAAGTTAACACACATGCAAATTGATCCATTCTTTTTATTGACAACAACAATGGGAGAGTTATATGGACTTCTTGACTCTTGAGTTATCCCTGTGGCTTTTAATTCTTCCAAATGTTTTCTTAAGCCTCCAGGCCTCCTGGGGCTACTCTTATGGAATGTTCCCTGAAGGGCCAGTCCTCTTTTACTCTTATTCAGTGTTCTGCAATTTTTGCACAGCCCACATCTAGTTCACTAGTAGAAAAACAATTTTTATTTTTCATTAGTAGCTCTTTAACTCTGATTAGCCACTCAGGGGGCAAGAGACCACCACCTATCTCAATATCTTTCAGCTTCAACTCATTGGCTCTGCTCTCATTCCTTGTCAACACAGAAACAGGTAAGGGAGTGGCAGCATAAACATTTCCCAAATGCACTTGTGAAGGCAGAACAATGGGAGTACTTCCTTTATTTTTCAACCCCACCGGCAAAGTGTCATAAGGTTGCTTTAACCTGTCCACAGACCAAACTTCTGGTACTAGTTCCAGCCCCGGTGGCAAGTCACTTTCTGGATCCATTTCCATCATGAAATGAGAGGAAACTGTTTGTCCACACATCCTCACTTTGGCTCTCAAGCAGATGACCTGACCAGGATGAATTGTATGCTCTTTCCCAGACAGAGCCCACACATGACCAATTTCATCTTTCTTACTATCCTTCTCCCTTTGAAGGGCACAGAAAACTGGTCTCAGGAGAGGATGTAGTGTTGGGTGTTCCTGGGTCAACTGAGGCATTAAAAGTCTTATGACGAGATCAGTATTTGTCCCCAACGAAATAGATGCTGAATCCTTTCCTTTTGGCCCTGGGCACACAACAGCGAGTGTTTCAAAAACTTCTGTTGACACAGCAACTGAAGTAGAAAATTCTAACTTGAGTGAGACATAACCATCATAAGGGAACTTTGTGTCGCTTAGCCCCCAGATCTCCAAATCTTCTAACTTTTCAAGTGGCAAATGCTTTAAGTATTTTTGGTAGAAGTCTCTATACAGAATGGTGATTTGTGCACTAGTATCCAACAGTGGTTTACTATACACTCCTATTTTTACTGACATGACAGGGGATAGTCTGAGTAGGCCTTCTGGTAGTTTCTGTTTCCGGTGTTGTTCAGCTGTATGGTAGTCAGCATGTGGTTGAGGTACCACCAGTTGACCTTGCCATTTTAACAGATAAGACTCTTGCTTAGTAATGCTTTGCAGTCTCAGATGCTGAGATTTTGGCTGAGATGGCTTTCAATTCAGTTGTTCACCTCAGATGAGCTAGAAGTGTACATAGTAGGTAGTTTCTCTCCCCTATTACAAGGGTTAGTGCGGAAAGGAGATCCAGGATGCTGTCTCTTGATGATTTTATGGAGCTCTTTGTAACTGGGCACACAGCTGGCTCTTTCACTGAGGCCCTTTGAAGTTTCCCTGCATTGCACTAGTCAATAATAGTTTGTTCACTCTTTTCAAGTTCACTGCATTAGGACACTGTTGCTATATATGCGCTGTATCTCCACAGCGAAAACAAAATCCAGTAGGAACTCTGAGAATTGGCTGATTCAGTTCTTCCCTGAGTCCTTTCATGGAGGTTCTAGCTGATGTATTCCTCCCTTCAGCTAAAGGTACCACGGCTTTCTGCAATTCTGCAACTGTCTCGGTGACTTGAGCTATAGTGTTGGTCAGGGAAGACACCTGCATCTGCAAATGTGACACCTCTACATTTCGGACACTCTGGGCCACAACTCCTGTTTGAGTAGTGAGCATGGCTATAGGCTCCTGCTGGTGTTTACTCACTGTTTTAGTTACTGTTGAACACTGAGATTTGGCTTCCAACAGGGCTTCCTCTTCCCTCACCCCTTTTACCAACTGAGAATAAGTTAGAGTCTCTTCCCTATTTCTCATCCTCATTTTCCACACAATGGGGTCCATAGCTAGAGCTCCTTGTAAAATTTGTCTGAGCCATACTTGGTCAGCTACTTTCAGATCCACCCCCGTCTTTAGGATGATCTGGTGGAGCATTTTATCTAATCACTTAATGTAATCAGATAATTTCTTACCAACTTCTTGGTATGTATGTTCAAACTGATGCAGTAGGTCAGCAGCCCTCTCGATCCTTCCAAACACATCCTGCAGTACTCCTAAATAGTCCTTGGCCATGCAATCTTGCTTACCCATCCTTAGGTTGCGTATGGTATCCATGGCTATCTTGCTGCTACTTCTGAGATTCTGGGATATCCCACTCCTCTAGGGCTTGTGAGACCTGATCCATCCAGGATTCAAAATCTTCCTTTCCCTGAGGTGTGGGTTATTTGCCAGAAAAGAAACGCAATTTGTGGTAGCTAAACCCAGTGAATGGCTGTGTAGGCTTTAAGCATTTTTCTGCAATGCTTTCCAAAGCATTCAAAACCTCAGGCCCTATAGTATTTATGGGCAGTGAAACTGTAGCTTCTGGGTTCAGGTTTCTGCTGGATTTGCTTTCCACACGTAGAGGGGAATAGGGTGGAGTTCAAGGCAGTACAGGCAATCCCGGACGAGTCCCCAAATGTAGCACACCCGCAGGTGTAGCTGAAGAGATATGGGTTCCTTCCTACCTGACTCTGGTGACACCTCTAGAGGCCCAACACACCAAGGTGGCAAGAGGGACAGATTTTATTCTAGATGACACATCTAGTTTAAAAAGGCAATAGCATAACCACAAACAAATTATTTCAACAGTGCACCAGTTAGCAATAAATCAAGGTGAGATATGCATTCAGTAAAAACCTGCATTCACCCTCTTCTCCAGAACTCAACAGAAGAAAGTCTTGACATTCAAACATGCACAAAGAAGGCAATATCAATGAGAAGTAAAGCTTTATAATGCAGCAATACAAACACGGGAAAAAATGCAATGTCATTAAGCAATAAAAGAGTCATAATACAACAATACAGATATGAGAAAATGCAATGTCATTGAACAGCAAAATTCTTGAAGACAGCAGTACTAACACAAGCAAAATGCAATGTCATTAAACAACGAGGATTTATAATGCAACAATACAAATATGAGAAAATACAATGTCATTGAGCAGTAAAGATTCTTTAAGGCAGCAGTACTAACTGGTGAATGCATTATCATTGAACAATAAAGATTTATAGTGCCACAATACAGATATGAGAGAATGCAATGTCATTCAGCAGTACTAACACCTCTATCCCCTTGATCAATTCTAAATAGACCAACTATGAAACACTTTATTATACCTTGTTCACTGGCCAGTGACTATTTACAGTCTTGCTGCCGGCATGATGGGGCCCAAGTTGGTGATCATATGGACCCCAGTTATTTGTAATCCACAAACCATTTAGGGGGGAACCACAATCTTATAAAAATATAAAAATGACATCCAGAGCCTCTCACCACTCCATCGAGAATATCCTAGTGACCGGGCGCTGTGGTTGCTCTGATGAGAAAAGTAGAAAATCACCTACCAGAACTCTGGTAATCATCTATGGATTCTCGGTACTAGACCCAAGGGAACTCCTTTTCTTGTTGAATAAAAATACCATCATCCAGGATTTCAGCCAGAGACAGACACAATCTGTTACTTCACTTCCCTGTCCCCAAAGCACTAGAAAAGAAAATCCAGTCATGCTGCAAGGCCCTTTTCCCTTCAGCTATGAGTTTCAGTCTTCCCTCCTTCAGCTAGTGTTGCAGTCCCCTCTTTCACTTTCGAAGTTGTCTTTTATATTCCTGAAAAGAAGCTCCATCTTGTGATGTAATGGGAAACTACAGTCTATTACTTCTACATGAAATACAGTGGAAGCTACATAGTCAATACATGCCATACTTAGATTCTTCCCCTTTTTACAGTTCTCTACTATGACTTTAACAACAACAAATCCTTTGTTCCATATGACTTTCTTTTATTGCCCTTTTGTTCTACTGCCATAATTGAGTTTTCTTCTAAATGACTATAAACTCTATCAGCATCAGTTCCCGTGTAAAGTTTATACATTGTCGGAAGGCAAGTTATTGGTCTATAATTTTTGGGGTAGCTTGCAGATTCACTCTTAAGTAGGAACATTGTTTTACCTGTTGTTAGCCAGATTGGTGTCTGTTTGGGGTGCGCATATAAATAGTTCTTACTCATGGCTAGATCTTCATGCAAAGATGTTACAACTTTTAACCAAAAATTAGGCACTGCATCTGAGTCTGGGATTTTCCAATTAGAGGCTTTTCTTAACTTTGTTTCAATCTCTCTGGCTGTTACTTCATCCCATTTCATATCCTGTATCTTTAAACTTCTTATTTATTTATTTATTTGTTTGTTTATTTATATTTGTTGACCAGGAGTGTCCGACTGGGTGTAGGTCCATTTTCAGCAGAGGCCTGGGGAGAAAAGCTCCACAGTTAAAATAAACAGACAGTAGTTACATTGGATTACATAGCGATTAACAATTTACATAGCAATTACTTACAACATATTTACAGATGAAGAACATAGTACATCAGTAGACAATCTTTATCTCTGAAGTACATAACAGACATTAACAAATGTTTCAAGAAGAAGTTCCTCCTGTATAATAAGTACTGGCTTAGGAGCATCTCAGCTTGCTATAATCAAGGTAGTTAGTGGAGTGGAAAGAAAGGTAGTGGTTGGATGGGGAGGGTGATATTAGAGTGGGAGTTGCAAGGGCATAGCCAGCATGTTTTAGGTGCGCTTTTAGTAAAGTTTTGAAGTGGGTGCATGATGGTATGGAGGTAATTGTGGGTGGGAGGGAGTTCCATAATTTGGCTATGGTGCAAGAGAATAGTGCTTCACCAGCAGAGTTATTGGCTTTAGTGATCTGCAAGTGATTTTTGTTGCTGGATCTTAGTGGTCTGGTGGTGCGATAGGGTTGGAGTAGATTCTGGAGGGATGGGACATTTAGTGGATGATTTACTAGTTTGTGGGCAAGTGAGAGTTGATACCATTGAAGGAGGTGAGGGAGTTCAAGCCAGCCCAGTTCAGCAAGTGAGAGACAGTGGTGATTACGGTAGGATGCCCCTGTGGTGAATTTGGCGATTTTGTTGTAGCAGGTCTCTAGCTTGTTTAAATCACATTACCTTAGGTTGGTATATATTGGACAGGCATAAAGTAGGGTGGAGATAAGGTGGGAATTTGCTATTGAAATCTTTGCTGCTTTGGTGAGAAGTTGCTTATTTCTGTATAGCGCTCCTAGTTTATTGTGGACTTTTTTTATGGTCAAGGATATGTGAATGTCAAATTTTAGTTTAGTGTCTATTTCCACTCCTAGCAATTTGGTGTGTTCAGTTCGGTATATAGTGGTGTTGTCTTTTGCTATGATGTTTAAGTGAGAGTTGTTTTGAGTATGTTTGGTGGGTTGGAAGATGAGTAGTTTAGTTTTGTTTGGGTTGAGTATTAATTGGGCATCGGATAACCAAGTTTCAACAGAGGAAAAGGCTTCCTGTGTGACTTTTTGCAGTTTGGGTAGGGACTGGGCTGAGCAGATGATGGTTGAGTCATCTGCGTATTGTATGAGTGTGCCATGTTTGGTGGCAGAGGCTAGATTATTGGAGAAAACAAAGAAGAGTAGGGGTCCAAGGATGGATCCTTGGGCAACCCCTATGGAGACAGGTAGTTGGGGAGATATGTCATTCTGCCATACAACGGATTGTTGGCGGTCAGACAGGTAACTCTGAAACCAGTTGGTGACTGATTGTGAGAAGGATAGGTTATTGAGGACAGAGATAAGTTGTTTGTGTGGGACCATGTCAAAAGCTTTAGATAGGTCTAGGAAAGTGGCAGGGGAGAGATAGCCATTGTTTTTATGCTGAAGGATAGTGTTAGTAAAGGAGAGTAAGGCAGTGGTGGTGGTGCTATGGTTTGGTCAGAAACCATGCTGAGTACTGGAAAGGAGGTTGGTAGTAAGGAGGTAGTCTGAGACCTGAGAGTGTATGCATCTCTCTAGTATTTTGGAGAGTGGAGAGAGAATAGCTATGGGGCGGTAATTGGTTAGTTCTGTGGAGGGTACGCCTTTGTGGAGGGGAATTATATGTGATACTTTCCATGGTGTGGGAACGTAACTTTCTGACAGAGATCGGTTAATCAAGATGGATACTGGGTAGGCCAGAGCATCAGCTGTGATTTGTAGGTATTCACTTGGGAGGTTGTCTGCTGCTAATCTGGTGGGCTTAAGTTTAGTTAAGAGTTTTTTTTATGTTGGAGGCAGGTACAGGAGAAAAAGAGAAGGCAGTGGTGAGATTACTAGTTGAAGGTGTGGGTTGGAGGGAAGGGAGGGTTGTGTTGTTTAGCTAGTGATAGTATGGTTTGTGTGAAGTGTGTGTTGAATGAGGTAGCAATATTTTCTGAGGAGTGATGTTAGGAGGAGGGGTACTGACTTTACCTGGGTGGAGGATGGAGTTTATGGAGGACCAGAATTGTTTGGGGCTGTGTTGAGAGGAGTCTAGGGCAGACTGGTAGTATTGGAATTTGTCCTGTTTTATTAGCTTTTTGACTCTATTGCATAGTTCTAGGAATTTCTGTCTAGTTGAGGGGGTTTTGGTTTTGCGCCAGTGCTCCCAGGCTTTATCCCTGTTTTTCCTTTCTGACTTAGTGGTTTTCTGTAGCCATGGGGAGGGTTGTGCTTTGATTCTGGAAAGTCTTATGGGGGCATGGTAATTAAGGATGCTCAGGAAGGTAGTATTAAAAAATTCAACTGCGTCATCAAGGCTGAGGTACTTTAGAGGATGCCAGTTACATTCTTTGAGGGATGAGATGAATGTGAGTGGGGTAAAGTTTAGTTTTTTACATATTTGATGGTAGATGACAGGTTTAGCTTGGTATAGGTATTTTTTGAGTTGGAATGTTGGGGAGTGATCACTGAGGCTATCTGATAAGCAGCCTGTTATATATGACTGGGGACTCTTACTAACTAGTATCCAGTCCAGGGTAGTGTGCTTGCTGGAGTTTTTATTTATCCTGGTTGGTGACTGGACTAGTTGGGTGAAGCCATGAAAGTTTACATGATGGGTTGGATGGTTGCCAGAACAGGATTGCCAGTCAATATTGAAATCACCTAAAATGATAGTTTCTTGGGGGAGATGGTGGGTAGACCAGCCGAGGAGGTTTTCTAGTGGAGGGATGTTTTGGCCAGGTGGGAAGTAGCATCCAATTATGTTGATGGTTTTGTTTTGGTTTATTTTGAGGTTGGTATATATTATTTCTTCATTGCCTATTTGTGGAGCTGATGATTTTAAGATCTGGATGTTTAGATGCTGTTTAAATATTATAGCTACACCTCCTCCTTTCTTGTTTAGCCGGTCTACTCTTAGTATGCCATAACCTGTGTGGAGTATTTGCTCACTGGTAATGTGAGGTTTTAGCCAGGTTTCTGTCAGGATGACTATATCTGGGGATTACAAGTCTATGGTGGCATGGAGTTCATGGACTTTGTTGGATATACTTCTAATATTTAGGCTTAGTAGAAGAAGTCACTTGGCTTTCTATTGGCTGTAATATGGGAGAAGTTGTGGTTTCTAGTCTGATTATGAGGATTGGGGTTGGAGATGGTAGGGCCAGGCTTGGGGTGGATATCTCCACTTAGGGCTAGTTTAGATATGCATGAGGTTATTAGTTTTCTCAGTTTTTGAATGTGTTTGTATATAAGGGAAACTTTACGATTGTGCTCTTTGGGTAATTGGTATGGTGGAAGGGTTACTGTGTAAAATTGTAGGGATGCTTTATGCTTGAGTAATATAGTTGGTAGAATATGTGGGGGGTGCACAGGGATGTTTCTTGAGTTGGTGGGAGGGGAGCTGAGTGACGGTGAGATATGAGTGGTGGTGTGAGTAGTAGTACAGTGGTAGTGGTTATTCTTTCTTTTACTTCTTTTATCCATTTAGCATCTTTGTTATGTTCCACAGGATCTTCATCGATACTTCTCCAAAATGCATCTATTTCTTCTTTTTTTGTTGGTCTTTCAATTCCTTTTATCTTGTTTCTCAATTCTTTATAAAATTTTCTGGGTCATCACTAAATTGCTTATTTTATACTTCTCCAAAATGCATCTATTTCTTCTTTTTTTGTTGGTCTTTCAATTCCTTTTATCTTGTTTCTCAATTCTTTATAAAATTTTCAGGGTCATCACTAAATTGCTTATTTTATACTTTTCCTTTATATTTATCTGTGTATTTTCTAAGTTTTTCCACCTGTGCTGAAATTTTTAATTTGTTATTTGCGATAGTGCATGATAGCTCCTGGTCTGTTCTAATACTGCACACTGCTTTTATCCCATCTATCTTTCTTAGCATTTTGTTGATCTATTCCCTTTTCTATAGTCTTATAACAGTGGCAGTTCTTGTCTTAATTGCTTTATATTTTTCTCTATTCGATACTTCCATGATGGTATTTGATTTCTCCCCTTCCTTTGCCTTACCCTGTGTTCTTTTGGTAGAATTTTATCTGTTATTAATTTAGCTGCACAATAACATATCCAGTTTACTTCTGTTATATTGCATGTATCTCTATGAACAGTCCTAATTACTGTGTTCATTTGTTTTATCAGACGTCTGACTTTTGAGGTTTTATTGGCCTTCTGTGGTCTATTTCTTTCATTGATTTTAATATATCTATCCATGTCTATTAAATCAAGCAACTCTTCTCTTAGTTCATTTTCTTCCAGACTGAGAGCATATCCTTTGTTTTCCACTTCCTGCGGGCATTCTATAGAAAGTTCTATAGCACCTTCCTGTGGCACCTTTTCTTCAATTTCATCTTGCGCCATCCTTAGCTCTGTCATATGGGAACTCACTGGCCTATCACTCCTCAGCATTGACTGCATCAGAGTTTCCACAGTCTCCTGTTCCTTCCCTTGCTGTCTAGCTTCAAGTGAACATTTATACTGGTTTCCTGTGGAAGGTTCCAAAATATCTTGATATAGCACCTAACCAATTGCTTCCTGTTCCATTGGTTTCCCCTTAATTTGGATAGCCATTGCTCTATCCCGATGTGGTGCTTTCTGCATTAGATTTGCTACACTGAATCCTTCACTTTGCAGGTTCTCCATAACCTCAGTTTCTGTTTCTTTAACTTCTCCTTTACTGATCTCCTTTTCTACTTTTCTTCTTTGTTTTCTTATTTTTTGTATTCTAAAGTTTTCCATGTCTGGATTCTTTTGCCTGTATTTCTCTTCAAATATCTTTGGTGCTGCTCTTTTTATATTGGTTAGTTTTGCTTTCTCCTTTGCATAAATATTACACCATATTAAATCTCTTTCTTTCCCATGAACACATTTCTTCTTCAGATGTCTCCTAATCTTATTGCTTCCCCTTACTTTGGGGACTCATTCAATCATGGCTGTGATGTAGTCTGTGTTAGACTTTCTACATTAAATCCTTCACTTCGCAGACGTTCTATAACTTCAACTTCTATTTCTTTAACTTCTGCTTTACTAATCTTCTTTTCCACATTCCATCTTTGTGATATTAGTTTTTTTATTGTGAAATGTTCCATATCTGAATGCCTTTGCCTGTATTTCTCTTCGAATATCTTTGTGACTGCTTTCTCTATATTAATTAACTTGGCTTTCTCCTTTGCATAAATATTGCACCATATCAAATCCCTCTTTCTTTCCCATGTCCATATTTCTTTTTATACTTTTCAAAAATGTCTAGGTTTTGTTGTTTACATTTTCACACTTCCTCAGATGCTTCTTTTTCCCAAACAGATCAAAGTTTCTTAATCTATATACTGTTTTTCAAAAATCTGTTGTATTACTGAACACAAATTTTTATTTGAAGCTTCTGACAGTTTTTCATGTGAAAGTAGTTTTCTTTCCTCTAATTTATCTCTTAATCTCTTTGTATATCATCTGTCTGGAAATTCTGGGCTTTTTGCATAATAGTAACAATACATAATTTCTTTCTTATCCTCAATAGTCCATTCTATCATCTTTATGGCTCTTCTTTGCCTATCAATTTTTGTGGACTGCTACTTCCTTCTACAATAGGGGGGCCATCTACATGTCCCCTTTGGCAAAGGTGATGTCCCTGCAGATTACCATAGTAATAACACCCTAAGGTCTAAATCAGTGGTGAGAGATATGGGCACACAGGTTGACAGCAACCTTACTTTTGATCACCATGTGTCCACAGTGGTAAGGAAGGACTCCTATGTTGCTCACCTCATAAGCAAGGGCATAGCTCCCAGAGCAAAAGAGGTTAGAACCCCCCCGTACTCTTCCCTCATCAGGCCAATAATAGAGTACAATGGTCCCTTTGGTATGTACCTAAACAGGCACCTGCAGCAGCTAGAGAGACCTCAAAGGTTCATTATAAAGTAAATTAAGTGTCTTCAGCACGTCTTACATGGACAGACTAAAATCACTGTCAGTATACTCTGTATCGTATAGACTATTCAGAGGCAATCTGTGACTTGCATGCAGAGCAACCTTTGATCCTGCCTTAGTGTAAATGCTGCACATTTGTATGTCAAATGGTACATGATTCACTTGCTCTAGGAACCTTAACCTAGCATGTGACATCAACAGGACAGATATGTCTCTCAGAGGTTGCCTCTCCTATGGAATAAGCTTCCAATGCAAAATAAACAGAGACCCTTACTAACCCTTTTTAAGTGTAACTTGGAGAATCGGATGGTGTGAAAAACTGAGGGGCTGCCAGCCCAGCCAGATAGAATTTTGTAAATATTTCTATGCCATTGTAAATATTAACATGATCCATGGGCTTGTTTCACAGATGTAAAAAAACTGTTATGTTCTGAGGATGATCAGACTGGCCATGGAGATCTACAACACTCAGAGAATGGACACCTCAACCTTTCTACAGAGGACTTAAAAAGTCATCTGGAGTTGAAGAGACTTGAGTTGGAGGCCAAGAATTTGGAAATAGAAGCAGCAGAGAGACTGAGGTGTCTAGAGACTGAGGAAAATGAGAAACTGCAATGTCTCCCGGCTGAGGAGAATGAGAAACTGCTATGCCTGGAAGCTGAGGAGAAGGAGAGGCAGGGGCAACATGAAAAGGAGATGCTGATTATTCGCCAGAATTATGGAGGTAATGGGGAATGGAGTAACCAAACCCCAGGAGCAACAAAGGTTAGTAAATTTCTTCCACAGTTTACAGAGGGGGATCATTTTGATAGTTTCATTCATATGTTTGAGAGGGTATGTAAACAATATGATCTTGACCAAAGGCTGTGGGTACGGTTCCTGACCCCCTTAATCCATGATAAAGCTGTAACTATTTTGTCCAAACTGTCTGACAATGACTTTTTAAACTATAATGTTGTAAAGAATTGTTTGCTAGAATTTTTTAAGCTACCATCTGAAGCTTAGAGGAAAAAGTTTTGTGAGCATAGATGCAAGGCAAACCAAAGTGTGTGTGAATATGTTGCTGAACTAAGCACTTATTTTCATAGGTAGGTGTGTGGATGTCAGGTCACCACATTTGTAGGGCATGCAGACCTTTTGGTGAGGGAACAAGCCCTTAGCACTTTGCCTGAGGACATGAGGATCTGGTTAGCTGATAGACAATGTGCTACTTCATATGAGTTGAAGAAGAAGGGAGCTATACCTAGGAAACAGGGCATCCCTGCTCAGGAAATGGACACCAAGTGCTGCTCATGGGTCTAAGTTAACCCATGGTGGGCAACTCAGACAGCCTCAACAGAATCTGCCAGTAGCAGGGGAAGCGGCTAGTCCAGGTACACATACAGGACCTAGGGTTAAATATTTGAATGCAACCAGTGGGACCATGTGGCATATAGATGTCCATGAGGGCTAGGTGGGGAACAAAAGATGAGGGAGGCAGTAAGTGTGAATGACAAAATGCCAATAGTAGGATGTCTTGAGAAAATAGGGGTACCAAACTATCATCTTGCAAATGTTCTGATAAGGGACGATTTTGATGAGGCAGTACCATGTGTTTATGCAGGTACACGCAGTCAGGCTTGGAGACAAGCATGTGGTTCTGGTAGCCTGGGGTAGACCCATACAGACCACACACTTGCATCCAGGATCGTTGAGGTGGTTGCTTCAGGGAGGGAGCTACCCTGTAGCAGTGGGACTGAAGTTGAGCCACAGCTGCTTGTGGGTACTAATGTTCCCTTGGACAGAGTGACTGCAAGGGTAGAGGTGAGTAGTAGTATCCAGGCTGACAGTGAGGCTCCACTGTCAGAGGATGCCAGACGTCATGTGGACGGGGAGCTGGGAAGGGTTACAAACAGAGAGTTGAGACAGGCTCAGCTCTCAGACCCTACATTACAAGTCCTGAGGCAGGTAGTTAGTGAGGTACCTGATTCTCAAGGGAAGGGGAAATCTGTATACTGGGACAAAGGGCTACTGTAGAGAGCATGGGCTCCTGCAGGAGGGCTAGAGGCAAGAGAATACAGCAGTTGGTAGTGACTAGAGCCTACCATCTGGCACTTCTAGCCATAACCCATGATATTCTCTTTGCAGGTCATATGGGCATAAAATGTACAAAGAGATGTATTATGCAGAACTTCTATTGGCCTGGAATTTCCAGAGATGTAACAGGGTAATGCAGGACCTGTAAGCAGTGCCAAAAGGTAGCCAAGGCAGGAGGCAAGGTGAAAGCTCCTTTGATGCCTTTGCCTGTGATTGAGGAACCATTTCAGAGGGTAGCTATGGCTATTGTGAGGCCTCTGAGTACCCCAAGTTCCACAGGGAAAAAGTATATCCTAGTGGTAGCAGATTATGCTACAAGATACCCTGAGGAAGTGGCTCTGTCCTCTATTGAGACAAAAAAGGAGAGTGGCATAATGGTTAAGGTGTTTACCTTACAGACACAAGATGTAGGGTTTGATTCTCACATGGAGTCATTGGCTAGGTTTAAAATGCCTCACAAGAGCAGTTAGCCTAGTACTAATCTATTTGATACCATTCCCCACTCATGAATCATAGAAAAACTCACTAAGCTAGGCATCAACCTCTATATCATTAGGTGGGTTGCAAACTGGCCCACAGGTAGAACCCACAGTGTGAAAGTAGCTGACTCCAAGTCAGGCTGCCAACCAGTCACGACTGGAGTCCCACAGGGTTCAGTCCTGGGTCCTCTCCTGTTTGGTATCTACTTCTCTGAAGTCCAGGCCAACATGAAGGGACTCTGGCTGACAAATTTCACAGACAATTGCAAGTTGGGAGCTATTATTAACTCCCCAAGTGATATTGACATCCTACAGAAAGGCCTCACTGAGACCAATGACTGGTGTTGAACCATGGCCTTAATCTCAATGCCAAAAAATGTGTCATCATCCCCTTTGGGAAAAACCTGGTTCCCATGAATTACCACATTGATGATAGTCCAATGAACACAGAAGGTGTTATAAGAGATCTGAGAACACAGGTTGACAGCAACCTCTCTTTTTTCCACCACATTGCCACTGTGGTCGGAAAGTCCTTCTATGTGGCACAACTCATTACTAAGGGTTTTGCATCCAGGAAGAAAGAGGTCATTGTCTCCCTCTACTCTTCCGTCATTAGGCCAATCATTGAGTACAATGCCCCATTTGGCATGTACCTCACTAAACACCTGCAACAACTGGAGATACCTCACAAAGAGGATCTTATGCCTTAAACATTTGTCCTATAAGGACAGACTAAAAAACTCCATCTATTCTCTGTCTCATATCGCCTACTTAGAGGCGATCTCTGCTTGACTTACAAAGCCATGTCTGACCCAGCTCTGTTAGAAATGCTACATCTGAAGAAATCCCAATCCCTCCACACCACATGCTCCAGAGACCTCAACCTCATTACCACAATCAGCAGAACATGCTGGAGGGACAGGTTCATAACCCAGAGACTACCCATGCTATGGAATAGACTTCCCATACATGTCAAGCAGAGCACCTCACTGGCCCTCTTCAAGAGAAATCTTGACGAGTGGATAGGAAATAGAAAATTCACCCCAGGGATCACTCCAATGGCTTTACTTGACAAAGGCACTGAGAACTAAGGTCGGGTGGCACAATTCCAGGGTAATCCTATGGGCTACACTTGTAAAGGCTCCAGGGCCATTAGCCTAGTACACACCTATGAACCTAAATGTTTTGTTAGAGATTTTCAGCGGGGTAGGTTTCCTAAAATTAATACTGACTGACAGAGGTGCCAATTTCATGTCAGACCTGCTGGCTTGTCTGTGGAAGTACTGTGGGATGAAGCACCTGAAGACCACCCCCTACCATCACCAGACTAATGGTCTTGCTGAGAGGTTAAACTCTACATTCAAGTCCATGCTACAGATGTGTGCAGACCAGTTTAAGAGGGATTGAGACAAATATTTGCCCCATCTGTTGGTTGCTTACAGAGAGGTTCCCCAGGAATCCACAGGCTTTTCGCCCTTTGAGTTGTTGTATGGGCACAGGGTGAGGGGAGCCTCTAGACTTAATTCATGATGAGTGGGAGGGTGAGTGTGAATCTCACAAGGAGTCTGTTGTGGCATAAGTCCTAAACCTCAGGACAAGGCTTGGGAAACTCATGGGCTTGGCTCAGGAGAACCTGACAGAAGCCCAACAGCAGAAAAAGGTCTGATATGCCAGGAATGCTCTAGCTAGAGAGTATACTGTAGGGCAGCAGGTAATGGTTCTCATTGCTGTCAGACATAACAAGCTGTAAGCAGCTTGGGAGGGACCATACAAGGTGGTAAGGAAGGTCAATGATGTTAACTACATGGTGGAACTGCTAGGCAGGAAGCAGGGGCACAAATTGTACCATGATAGGGAGGCCCTTGTGCTGAGTATTTGCAGTGGATTGCAGGAAGAGTCTGAGGGAGATCTGGTGACTGATCTCCTCAGTGAGGCTCGGACTGACACCTCAGTGGAAGAGGTAGCAATATCCTAGCAGCTATCTCCTACCCAGGTTTGAGAAATCCAAGCAGTGTTACAGGAGTTTGGGGACATGTTCACTGAGAAACCAGGATGCACTCACCTGGTGCAGCACCAGGTGGATACAGGACCCCAAAGGCCTATTAGGCAACTGCCTTATAGTGCCTGAGACAGTCAAACAGACTCTGAGGGAGGAGATATAAGAAATGTTGGAACTAGGGGTAATTCAAGAGTCCAACAGTCCCTGGGTCTCTCCAGTGGTGCTGGTGCCAAAGAAGGATGGCAGCATCAGGTTCTGTGTGGACTACAGGAAATTAAATAGTCACACAGAGTCAGATGCTTGCCCCATGCCTAAGACAGATGAAGCCCTAGAGCAGCTGGGTGGGGCTACGTATCTTACCACCATTGATCTTACCAAGGGTTACTGGCAGGTGCCCTTGGCTTCCTGTGCTAGAGAGTGGTCAGCCTTCTGCTTTTTGCTTGTATGAGTTCACAAAGATGCCCTTTGTGATGAAAAATGTCCCAGTGACTTTCCAGTGGCTAGTAGATCATATCGTAGCAGGAGCAGGAGATTTTGCTCTTGTTTATCTACATGATATTGCCAGCTACAGCCATGCCTGGCAAGTGCACCTTCAGCATGTCATGGAGATGCTGTGCAGACTACAGAGGGCAGGGTTGACCACTAAGCCCACCAAATGTCAGGTGGGTATGGCAGAGGTCTCCTACCTGGGGCATAGAGTGGGAAGTGGTAAGATCAGGCCAGAACCTGCCAAATAGAAGCCATTCAGGCATGGCCTGCACCTGATATCAAAAAGCAGGTGAGGGCATTCTTAGGGACAGTAGGGTACTACAGAAAGTTTGTCCCCAGTTATAGTACAATAGCTGCTCCCCTCACAGATCTGACAAGGAAAAACAAGCCAGATAAGGTAGTGTGGACCCCAGCATGTGAGCAGGCATTCCAGAAGCTTAAAGAATCTTTGGGAGGACCCAGTCCAGATTACAACAAAGAATTTGTTGTGTAGGTGGATGCTTTGAACCATGGGGTGGGGGCTGTACTCAGCCAGATTTCTTCAGAGGGAGAAGAGCACCCAGTGGTTGATCTTAGTCTTAGGTTTCAACCCAGGGAGGAATGCTATGCAGCTGTAGAAAAGGAATGTCTACCCATAGTGTGGGCACTGCAGAAACTTCAGCCTTATCTGTATGGAAGGAAATTCACTGTAGTTACAGATCACAATCCTCTAACATGGTTACATCGAGCCAACCAGCAAAATGTCAAGTTACTAAGGTGGAGCCTAGAGTTGCAAGCATATGATATGTCAGTGCAGCACAACAGTGGGATTAGCAATGCCAATGCAGATGGGCTCTCAAAACAGGAAATGGGGTAAGGTATACCCAGCTAGACTCAACCCTCTCAAGCAATGTTTCTCAAGGGACACTTGAAAAACTAGCTTGAGTTCTTAGGAGAAAAGTAATGTGGAAAACGGAGGGGCTGCCAGCCCAGCCAGATAACATTTTGTAAATAATTCTATGTCATTGTAAATATTAATATGATGCACAGACTTGTTTCACAGATGTAAAAAAAACTGTGTTATGTTCTGAGCTTCAAAAATGTAACCACAGTGGACCCTGCTGGAAGAAAGCTGATAAGTAAAGGATTTTACAACTGTGTTTGATCTCAAGCTTGGAGACAGGATGTCTGCAGCTAGAAATTCTTTATTTTCTTTTAAGACAGAGATAATTACTAGGTTTCGCATGTAAAGTGTGTTTTATTGCTGTAACTTCCTGGCAGTTCTGTAAGCCTTGGGACTTAAGTAGAGGTAACAAGAATGATGTAATCTGAAATGACTCAGCAGTAATGTGCATTATCAATTTAAGGGCTATCTCAGAAAGTAAGGATAGCATTTTGTATTTTGTCTGAACCTGAACACATCAGCTCACCAGCACTTTGCCCTTGTTCTGCAAGTAGAATTTAGAACAGCAATTTCTCTTATAGATAAACAGGAATATAGCCATATTAGTCTAGCTGTTTTCTATATTTATGTGAGACTATCCTACAATGTTGTTTTAAAGTATTTTCCTGTGGTTTATGAATGCCCTAATGTCATTGTGTTGATTTAATAAGTACTGTCTTGTTTGTGTTTTTATTATTTATTATTACATTTTTTTAAAACTTTTAACTGCAGCTGTTTTGTGTAGAGATAGTTTAAGCTCTCAGAGTACTTGCATGTATTTGGTGATACTGTATGAGCCACTCCAATAGCCTTAGCCATGGGTTACACTTACTATTTGGATAACAGTAATATTACACAGTGGAATTGGACACCCTTTGGTAAGGGCCTTTATAGAAGTTGATAAGAGTAGTTGGTGGCAGCGGATTACTACCTTTAGCCTGAGCAGAAGGGGGCATAGCTAGTGAACCTGTGCCAGCCTTCCCCAGGAGTGTCTGTGTGTTTATATATAAACCAAATCTCAAAGTGTGTGTGTGTCAGCAACTTGGGCAGGGACATGAAGTGCTGGTTGGACAGAGAGGGTACTGGAGGTTTTGGCTTGACTACTCATCTGAGATCTGAACCCTATAGCTGTGCCAGTGGGGATTCTTATTGGGGAACTGAAGAGAAAGGGAGAAACCAGCCCCAGACTGACTGTAATCTCTGTGTGCTCTTAAGGGAAATTGTACTTTAATCTGTATGCACTTGTTATCCTCCCACTGTGGCTGCCCCTCACTGGTGCTAGTGGTAGTATTGAGGCTCCACAATTACTGGGACAATGCATGGGCATCACAGATGGTAAACTGCAAATCCATCCCAGGGGTTTCACCTGTGTCTCTCTTGGATAGGGGCAGTTGGTACTGATTTAGATCTGCTTATAACACCTATCATATCTCTAGACCCTTAAGGGAGCAAAGGTTGAACTTGGCTAAGCTTGTTATAGCCCTAGGGCCATTAGCCTAGTAATCTTCTATGAAACTATGAACACAATAACAAAAGTTAAAAGATCGAGACAAAAATGTCAAAAATGCACAAAAAAAAGATATCTCAAAATAATGACACTCACAATATCATATATATTGCAGTTATGTAACTAGTACAGTAAGTGTATAAATTAGCCATAACATTCTTCTGCCTTGTAATATGTACCAGCAGAAAATAATGGCAGGTTTTACATATCATGCACCCAGAGTATCCTTGGTGCTGTCTATAATATGCAGAAGTCTCAGAAAGAGAAGGAAACTTTGCATTAGATGGATACATTTATCATTTGGAAAGACATTATAAGGCTCACAAGTACTGGGCATGTAAGTTCTAAATTAGAGATTAATGCAAAGATAGAACAGTAATATCATGTACATCAAGTGCAGAAGAACAAATACAATCTCTAGCATACCATCACATTGGTGATCCTTGTTAAGTACAAAAGTATATGTCAGGATTTAAAGGAGGGAATGTCACTACCAAAAGATACGCTTTTCTTACATGGGCGTCTTGCAATATGCACTGTCAAATTAAAAATTATATTATGATATAGATTATATGTTGGAGATATCTTCAAAGTTGCATTTGTCTGCACATTAATAGAAGCATATAGGGTGTTGGGTGTGATTTCTAACATCTTCCATTGGTTTTTCAATATTATGAGTGTTATTTTGATATATCATTCTTGTACATTTTCAGCATTTTCATCTTGATCTTCTAACTTTTGTTATTGTGCTAATTTGAGTATGTGAAGTAGATTGACACAAACAGACAGCTTGAACCCCTGTGTTCAAGTCCACTGGAAGGTCTGTGAGCCCCAGACAGACAACCCATATTGTAGTGATGTATAGGCAGTGATTTTGGATCAGAATGTGAAACAGTTAAAGTGCTAGGGACCATCTCCAGACCTTCACATTGCCTTCCTTTTGTTGGTGAAAATATTGGAGGGGGTGTTATCAATAACCAGGCTGAAGTGCCTGCCCAACAGCTAACCTCACAGAGACTCCAAAGCCCCTTTGATGTCCAGCTATTGCCTCCATACAGAATATTTTGCCTTTAATTTAATTTCTTGCTGAGATAACAAACAGGATGCTTCTCACTGCTCACCTTTTTGAGGCATCTGTGTATAAAGTGAATGATTTGGGAAGTCAGAAGACACTGACACATGTTCTGCAAAAAAGCTTGCTTAAACTTTTGCAATCTCTCTTTGTCTTTTGGTGTCCACCTGACTCATTCCAACAACTCCCCCCGGTCAGATTCATAAGGGACCATGCAATGGACACAGTCTGAAGAATGAACTTTTGGTAATATCAAGGATGTCCCAAAAAAGCCCTTACTTGTTTCTCAGTCACTCGCAACAGTCTTGACCTTCTTTTTTATGCATTCATCACTCCCCTTCCAATTACATATCCAGGGTATTTTACTTTTCTCATTCCTACCTTACATTTTGGAGTATTATCAGCAAGCTCAGCCTTCCTGAGTGAATTTAGTACTACTTGCACATTAGGAAGGTGAGAATCCCAGGTCTCCAAATGGTGACCAACATCACCCAGAGAAGCATATCATAGCCTTGGTGAAGTTTAGCACCCTTTACGTTAGTATCTTCATATACACAGAGCACTGTGGAGACCACATCATATGTCAGGATTATATAATGGAATAGCCCACATGTGAGGATAATATATTGGAATAGCCCATCTGGCATAAAAACACAGTCTTTATCTTCACCTCATCAGTTAATGGGATCTACAAATAATCCTTTGTTAAACCCAGGGTAGTTAGGAACCTAGAATTCCCAAACCATTTCATCAACTCATCCATATTGGGCATAGGGCAGCTGACAAACGTTGAAATACCATTGAGCCATCAATACAAAATCAGACCATGCCATTTGTTTTTGAACTTAAATATTGGAGATCTTCTAACCACTGTTGGACTCTTTAATGACCTTACCTTCAGCATTTTCTTTATCTCCATTCTGACATCTGGTTTCTCATCTACTGCTACCCTGCAAGTTCTTAAGTGTACTTTTACTGTCAGAATTGTCTCTTTGTGATTCCTAATAACATTTATCCATACTGACAACTCTGAAAAGATGTCCTTATTCCTCAGATGGAACTCCTGAGCTTTCTACTTTTGAAGATTTAAGAGAGTTTTGTGCACTGCCACTTTGAAGATGGATAGTATTTGTGTCTCTCATTTATGGTTCCTGACCTCAGCTACCATGTTTAAAACATGATTGCACCTCAGTCCAGGGATTTAGAGCATGTCTATGTAAATTTGCTCCATATGCATCTTTCCCGATTGTCTTATTTTATAACTCACCTCTTTTATCCACTCGGTTATATCATATAGCTGTGAGGACCAGAACTAAAACCTGGTCACTCACCTGTAAGTCTTTTTCCATGTATTTGTTTTATACCCTTCTTGTTGGTTCACTTGTGGCCTTTCCATGTGCTCCTCCACAATGGGCAACACCATTTTCAGCCTTTCCTCTAGATCCATATAATACCTACTCTTTAATGTTGTCTTCCTCCTGTACTACTTTCACTATATCCAAAAGGCTTCTGGGCCAGCTACTGTGTAACAACTCCAAAGGAATGAACCCCACAGAAGCTTGAGGCACCCCTCAAATTAACAGCCTTAAATGGGGCAATTGCTGATCCCAGTCTTTTCCAGCCTTCTCCATAATCTTACTTAAAAAAAGATTCCAATGCTATGTTTAAGTGTTTTACCAGTCAATCTGTTTGAGGGTAATACACCAAGTTTTCCATGTAATTTACTTGAAAGCTCTGACATAGGAATCTAATGAGCCTATCAATTTTGGCAACATCTTTGCCATTCCGTTATCTATTATAGACATAAACACTTTATAATCATGGTTTAAAATTGAAATGAGCCTATAGGAATCTGGGTGTAGTTGGTCGTTACCATCTTTAGGTATTACAGCCAATACAGCTTTCTTGCAGGATGCTGGTGATTTCCCTCCTTTTAAAAATACTATTAAACATAACCTTGCAGATCTTTATCACTTTCTTCCCTCTTAGCCTCCAAGCCTCCACGGAATGCCATCTATTCTTGGAGACTTTCCTGCAGACTAATTATACATCACCATTTTTATCTCATCTCCCCCTATCTTAACTCTTAATTGTTGAGCCTTATCTACCTCTAACCTTGGCAAAATTTAATCTTCCATAAATATTTACATTTGAGCTCTTTCTTGATTTCCATATTTCTCTACTTTATACAAATGTTCATAAAATTTCTGGAAAATATGTAATACCTCTACAGGCTCTCTGGTTATTTTCTTTGTTATAAGCTCCCTAAGTTTGGCAATAACCCTTTCTACCTTCTTATTGCCTAAGTCATTGGGCAAACTTTCTAAACTCATGAATACTATCCAGATACTCACTTATTTTCTCTTTACCACTCTGCAGTTGTGCCTCTTCTTGTTCTGTGAGATTCCCCTTATTCTGCAATACGTTAACCGTTGTCATCCCACCAAATAATTCCTGTTGCTTCATATATATTTTTCTTTTATTTCTACCGTTTTTAAACTCCACTTTCTTTTTATCTGACTCACCAGCTATAACTTCTAAAAATATTTCTTTCACTAATAACTTTTGAATAATTTCCACTACACATTCCTTAAATTCCTCTCTTTTCAATGTTTAGGCATGGAAGCACCAGTGTCTCATTTTTACTTCATTACTCTTCATTTTTATCTTAGTTTTTATTAGCACATGATCTGAAATAATTATTGGATGTATGTCAAAGCTTATAATTAAATACACGTTCTTGTGAAATAGAATTTCTGTCTAATATAGTCCACTTATTGTACCTTGGGGAATAATATGTACATTCTCTACAAGTTTCTACTACTGAATTCATGTCTTACATACCAAATATTTTCATAGCTTTCTTCAGGAATCTACCATCTTTTGTTATATTTTCCCTTCTAGGTCACCAAATACGGCTTCATTGTTGCAAAATGAGTTCCTGTCCCCAATATAAGTACTATTCTCTGCTGAAAGCTGATTATTTTTCCCAACAAAGTCATAAGTTGTATAATATCAGTTTTAGATGGAATATAAATATATGCTAGTACAATCTTCCTCCCTTGCCAGTAACCCCTTAACATCATAAATCCACCATTATCTTTTTCTCTCTCCTATTACTATTTGAGCTCCTCTAGCAATTAATATAAGTCTTGCCCATTTCCTTTGTCATTGATATTCTGCTTAATGTCCATCCTGAAATACTTTCTTCATCAAATTTACATACTTACATCTTTCCAAATGTGTCTCTTGTAACATTGCTATTTGCAGTCTACATTTCTTAATATAATTCAATATTCTTACCATTTTGTCTATACTTGTGAGGCCATTCACATTCCAAAATAATACGGATAGTATAGTCATTATGATAGGAAGTCCACCTATTATATATGATAGCTTTTCTAAATGTCTATTTCCAACTGTTGTGTTACATGCACCCATCAATATTTGGCAAGTTGATCTTTTATACAGTTTCTTGTCACTTCCATTTGAGTCTATGTAACTTTTTGTCTTCCTGAAAGCCCTCAAACAAAAAACCAAACACACCCCTAGAACACTCAATAAACTATTAACTTAAACCAAATACACAAAACTATTGTACATATTCAAATAGTGAAGTTTAACCCTTCTGAAAGGAATTTTTTTCCTAAGTCAATAGCTGCACTCACAGCCATTACCTAAACTAAAATTAAAGTCATCCATATTAAGGTCCAATTTACAGCCTGTGCTCCTATGTACACTAAATGTTATCTGTTCCTGTTTTATTTTTATTCCCCTCCCAAATGTGAAAAACAGCTTGTATTCTTTCAGAAAACATTAACTTTTAGCCTAAAGGCAATGTGCACTGGGTATCTTTAAAAAATGAAACTATACAATGCTCATTGCATTGAAGTATTTAGGTATCAGGAAAGCTGCAATCTCTTATTCACTTCCAATAATTTCAAACTTTTTTTTACAAAGCTGCTTGCAGTTGTACCTTATAATTTTACAATTTCCTCAGCAAACAATGCCCAGAACTCTCAAGATTTGCTGCATACACTTGTAGTCAGCTTATCTCTATGGAAACATAAGAACATGTATATCTGCCCTTTGCTGCAGAATTCTCAACTCACATTAAACATTTATTTGCTAAAGGAAAACTTTTCATTGCATTCACAGTGTTCTTTTATTTTTACAACTCACATACTTACATACAAAAAAATGTTATTAGATTAGGCCAAGGGCATTAATCCAGACATTTGCCTATGCAAAAGGAAGACAAAACATTTCATTTCTACATATATTATATTAAGTGTACTTTTACATCCTATCCTCAATCCCAACAGCCCAAGATTACAGAATTTAAAACTTAAACATGCTTTTGTCAAGTCTTTCTTCTCTTTTTACATAATAATTCCTATATTTCATAAAAAGAAAAAGAAAAAAATTACTTGTTTACTTTAGCATTTTATCACATACAACAATCACTGAAGAAGCTTTATTATATAACATGCAATTTATATCATGAAATGTTTATACAAATATTCTTAAGAACAAAAAAAAGGTTTTACTCAGATTTGCTTTTCCCCCTTTTTAGTGTCTTTTCAAACATTAATTACATGACGTGGGGTAAATGCCTTTCAGTCCCCCATAATTTTAACAAAGTCAACAAATGTCAAATCTTTCTCATCTACAATTTTGTGTAAAGCCATACTCCACAAATGTAATTGATGCTTTATAGTCTCACATTTATTCACTAATTTCAGTGTTGCTGCTCTTCTTCCCATTCATCACTATCTCACAGCAGCAAACTCTGGTTCAAGTCCAAGGTATTACCAATTCTTTTAGTCAACTCCAGTGCTTTTTCAGTCTCTCAAGCATTTTCCTTCAGAACATTGGAAATTATTTCACTGTCAAAATCTCTGTATGAACTTTATTATCAGAAGAATGAGAAAAAAGTCCCTTCTGTTTGATGGCTCACTTTTTGTTGGACAAACTTCTGTATTTCCTCCTTCACCTCTTCTGCATAAAAAAATGACTTTGATCCTCCAGGAAAAAAAAAAATATTCTGAATACAGCCGGATACAGCAGCTTGAGCTTCACACCTGCCTCTCAACATACCTGATTGCTCCGATAATGTTGCTTCTCTTCTGCCTGGTGTACAGTGAATAATCATTTTCCACAAACACTCTACTGTTGCCAGTTTTAATTCTTTGCCCTTCTGCCACTATTTTCTCAAGATCAACTCTTCCTGTTGGTATGTTTGCATCTTTACAAATACAGGTGTTGGCTGCTTTCTCATAGCCTGGTTTGGAGCATAAACAAGCTATACCCTTTCATTTAACAAATTCTGATGTGGAATACCAGTTCAGGTGCTTATTTGTGCTTTCATAAAATTAATATAGTCTGTTCCTTCCAGTTTCTCTGACATATCAGAAAATCTTAGGTTTTCTCTGCAGGCTCTGTCCTCTAACTCTACCGTTTTTTGAAAAATATTTTATTAAGTAGTTTCATACTCAGCCAGTCTCATCTTCATTTTGACCTCTGTTTTTTGCAGTTTTATCAGTCCATCTGAATAGCTATTTTAACACTTCTTCCATTTTTTCTAGCCTTTTGTTATATGAGTAGAGATACTCCTTTAATGTTTAATTTATTTTAATCAGCTCTGAGCGCATTTGTTTTATTTTTTCCTTTAAATTATTGGAAATCATCTTTTGTACCAAAGCTGGAACTTGAACTGCTTTTTCCTCAACAGTCATGGGATTCTTTCTAGTCAGTGTTTTCTCAGTCACCTTTTCTAGCTGAGTTTCTTTCAGGCTGTCTAAGTTAGTTCCTGGCTTGCATCCAGGTAGCGTACTTAGTATCCAGTAACTGAATTTTACTAAAATTGGAAGAATTGCTTACCCTTATCTCTCACTTTCATTTTTCACACTGAGAGCTGAAGTCAAGCCATTGGTCAATGTAGTCATCCAAGAAGTGAAACCTTACCTTTGTCAAATTCATGACAGTCCACGAAAATAATCCCCCCCCACTTGAGATGTAATGCCAGAAAAACTGAGCCCAGCTGGAATGATCCCATCCCTATTAACTGAGTATTCTTTCAAAATGTTACCATATAGACTTCCAGGCCTTCAGCACTATTAAGAGACTTAAAAAGGGTGAGGCTCTCTGTTATGCCTTGAATGTGGCTACTGCTACTATCCCCTTTGTACTGGCAGCTGTCTTCTGTAGCAGTTGCTCTATGTATGTCATCATGTTTCCATAGGGTCAGGGGCAGGAATGCCTCTGGACCAACTCAAGGAACCTAGACAACTTGGCCCAGTCACCAGGAGCACAGGAATCTTGTTTGCCACAGGGAAGCTTGCTGTTTGATAATGACATGTAGCAGTGGGAAGGCAATAAATTGTAGCTGCTCACTGTATCTACCAGATATGAATTCCAAGCAACAAATATACTCAGTTTCTTAAACAGCAGTAGACTTTTATTGGTATAGCACAAAAACTAGCTGAGTTTGCCAAACTGCAACCAATATGTAAGGGATAAACAAAATACATTGCTTGCAGCAAAATATATAGCTCATGCCTTTATCCATATAGTGGCAGTATTTAACACAGGTACACAAAAATCTCTCTAAATGCTAACAATCTTTAGGATTGCACCCTTCAAAGAACCAGATAAAAAGCTTTTGATAAAAAATATATTCCTGGAATATACAAGAAGTATATATATATATATATATATATATATATATATATATATATATATATATATATATATAAGAAAAAAAGAACAAGTCCAAGAAGTGTTCATAGCCAATCCAAACATCAGTCTTTATAACTCAATGTCTCTTACAAGAAGGGTTTCCTCTGGCCTATTTCCCTTACTCATTAGGCATTCACCCTGTTGAATCACAATGCTATATTAGTAAACATAAATTTTATATACATACTAATATGTACATATACAGATACAGACACATACACACACACACACAGACACACACACACACACACACACATATATATATATGTATATATATATATATATATATATATATATATATATATATATATATATATATATATATATACATATATATATATATATATATATATACATATATATATATATATATATATATATATATATATATACAGGGTCTATATCATGACATTGAAACATCATAATATCGAACTCCTAAAGATCAACAAGTATTTATCAAAATGCATTTGTGCAATTCAATGAATATTTACAGGGCAAAGATGTAGTTGGCCAACTACACAATGTTGCCCTTTTCTTTACTGTAGTGCGATCTTGGAGTTGGTATACTTAGTTAAGGGGATGGTGGGTTTGTTTTAGGTTTAGGTTTGTTTTTGTCACTCAGATGTAATGAGTTAAGTTAGTTCCTTTGGATTTCGGGACAAGTGTTTGTTTGCCCTGTAAATATTAATTGATTCCCGGAAATGCATTTCGATGAATATATATATAGTTTCACTTCCGAATCTTGAATTACTGAAAACCTGAACTTCATATGGTCGAGACCATATGATTGAGTTTTCAGAAACTTGAAATTCCGAAGTGGAATAAAAAAAAATACTCAAACACATCATTTCTGCAGGGGAGCAAGTCCCCCTGCACCCTCCCTACTTAAATATACCATCTCCGTGATAGCACTATAGTGAGGAAACGGGAAAGCTCACGTTCTGCACTTCTGCATACAGAGCAGAATGGGAGATTTCCCTTTTTCCCACTGTAGCACGATTACGGAGTTGGTATATTTAAGTAGGGGGTGTGGGGGGTTGCAGGGGGGCTTACAATGTGCTTGGGTATTTTTTTTTTATTTCATTCAGAATTTTGAGTTTCTGAAAATTCAATCATATGGTCTCGATCATATGAAGTTCGAGTTTTCAGTAATTCGAGATTCTGAAGTGGAACTATATAGATATAGATATATATATATATATATATATATATATATATATATATATATATATATATATATATCAATATATATAGCTATATATATATATATATATATATATATATATATATGGGTCTACTTTCACCCATCAAAATAACACTTAGCGAAACTCAATTTTGCTAGTCCAGTTTCATGAAAGTGCATTTCGGGTACAGCGGGGCTAAGGGAATTTTCCCTTTTCCCCACTGTAGTGTGATCTTGGAGTTGCTATATATTAGTAGCGAAGGTGTGGAGGGCACAGCCCCTCACATGGGGGTTGCAGGGGGACCCCCCCTCTGCATAATTTACTGTAGTGTATTTTATTTTAATGCTTTGGTGATCTGTAGGTTCGCAAAAGTGCATTTCCTGAGAAATGCACTTTTGTGAAACCGGACTAGCGAAACTGAGTTTCACTGAAGTGTTATTTCAATGAGTCAAAGTTGACCCATATATATATATATATATATATATATATATATATATATATACATATATATATATATATATATATATATATATATATATATATAGATACACACACACATGCATACATATTATATATTGTATAGTATATTATTTATATCAAAACAGCAATCCTCACCACACCATTGAGCTATACATTAAAAAAACAGGCACTGGAGTATTCCAGTAGTCAATTTCAAACAACTACTCAATGAAAAGAAACTGCAAAAACAATATTTTTGCAGGGCACAAGCCCACTCTGCACCCCCCCCCCTTTGTGTGCTGTGCTCGTCTCACCTCACAACAATAATTATGCAAACAGTGAGACCAAAAACAATGGGATATAGGACTATATCCCTTTATCCATTATCTCCTAATATCACAAAACCAACTTACAAGCCATCATCATACAGTGTAATAAATGACTCACGAGTATCCAATCTCATTCACTTACAAACAAACCAGCAGGGCTTTCACTATGAGCGGAAGAAACCGAATGCCCCAGAGTGGAATCATCAACCTACATTTGCTGAAAAAAAAAGTAAAAACAAAAACTTTTTATCTGTTTTTAGCAATGAGAAATCCTCCCCCCCCCACCTCCCGCAGACCCCTGATGTGGGGGCAAGTCTCACATACCAACTTCATTGTTTCATCAGTTTGAAGAAGGGGGAAATTTCCTCCCAAAAAGTGCATCCCTGCTGGTAGCACTCACCAACAGTGATTTCCCAACAAACTCTTCTCATTGGCAGATTGAACCTTGAGCAAATATAACTTGAGACTTCAGTCTTTGTTCACCAGTAGGGAAACCACCAGCAGAACATATATCGAGCAAATGTATTCTGATTCTATGACAGCTATCTCTTGAAGACTGCAATGAAGAAACACATGAACTGTATATGTTTCGTGTTTTCCCAGATTATGTTTCAGTTTCTAAACCCTTGTGGTTTCAAACATCAAAAGGACCTATATAAGAAATTATGTACTGGAAATCTTATTATGAGTGCAAACCAAATGATTCACAAGAACTTGTTTCTACAGTTATCGAATCCCACAAACATCTCTCTGCTGTGTTCACCTGTATCTCCATAGTCCTAGAGTGAGTCCTCCCTCCACACAGGTTCACTTACAGCTTGCAAGCTGGGGAATTTGATCTCACTGAACCAAGTCTTCATAATCAGCACTCAGTTTGCCAACATCCTACATTCTGTTTGTTGTAGATGAACTATTTTGATTAATATAACATAGCTAGATATCCAAAATGGAAAGAATAAAGATAACTAGAAAGTTGTATTAAAATAATTCTTAGAGACAGTGGTGTAGCTAGAGTCTGTGCCACCCAGGGCTGTTTTTGAGTTTGCTGCCCCACCCTCACAAAGTCGTAGTGAAATGGGGCCCTCCCTCTTGCAGCCATTCCAGTGTCCCATTACTTGGCTATTTCTCCCCATTTACCATAAATGCTGTAATGTGCATACTGCTTTATGCTTTACTTCTACAATTATTATGTGGATTACATTTAAAACTTTTATTTTAAATTTTATAGCACAAACACTGATAGACATCTGCTAAACAAAGCAATAAAATCTCACAATGAAAACAGACTTAGCATTAAAACGTCTCTGTCCTTGAAACTCACATTCATTAAAACCCACATTCAAAAAAAATGCATCTAGCCAGTGGCAGATAAAGTTTGCCTTCCAGCTGTTTTCAAATCATTGGCCCCTTGCAGGCATATTTAGTACCATGCAAACATACATGTATTCTTTGATTTCACCTTCCTGATTGTCTTTAATTATATTCCTTGTATAATACAGCACACTTGTTAGAATGTGTTTTAATTTTATCATTTTGAACATTTTTCCAGTAAAAAAAATTAAACAAAATGTATGAACCAATAATGACAAAACTGCCCAATTCAGAATATTTCCATCATAAAAGTCTACTCAAACTTCTGTCATTACAATCCACCAGTATCAGTAAATATGCACAATCTCTGCAGAAGTAAAAGTCATCTAAATAATTCCACATTAAAGAGATTTGTAACTTATGAAGAGGTTGATGCTAGCAAACAACTTTAGTTCACTGCTTCATCTACAAATAAAGTGTCTGTTGCCCTTGAAGAATAAATTTCCTATGTTTCATCAAAAAATGATAAGCTAGTAATATTGCAATAGGGAATGGATGGCAAACTGATAACAGGTTCATCGTTACTAGGCATCTCCTCCAAAGGAGGACATTCTCAGAACTGCAGCATCCACCCCCTTTAAAGTTTAACACAGTACAGTATTAGAAATCCATCTACATAATGTGGGAATAGAACCCACAGCCTTCTGCATCAAAAGCAAGTATACTACCTGTTGTGCTACTAACAATGCAAGCAGACTTGGCACAAGCAGCACTAAACTAGTCTTCCCCTGAAGCTCTTAGCTCCTTGTAAAATCCACTTGGCACTCAGCTATCTCTCTCAACTTTGCAGCATAAGAAATAAAAAAAAGCAAAATATATTGTGTGGAGGACAAAGGCGCAAAACCAGGGACACATTTTAAACATTGTTTGTATAATCTTAGAAAGTTGCTAGAATAAAATGTTTTGTGTTACCATGCATTTCCTGAAAGATAGGAAGCCTGAAACTTAAATGGCTATCATTATTTAGTGAATTCAGTTCTCACTGTTTGCCAGGAATCCACAAATTTTAAGAGGAACAAACCAAATGTATGAGCTAAACACTCTGTGAAAATCTGGACAGTTGATAGCTATGGACTCAACTCCTTGAATCATAAACAAGTAGTGGTATGGGTAGAGAATTCAGGCTGTTGCTCCTTGTACCCAAGGTACAGAGTTTGAGCCTGAGTAACACTAACCATGAAGTATACCTAACTGGGGGCATTTTACACACACACACACACACACACACACACACACACACACACACACACGCACACACACATTAGTAAACATCCATGGAGAATCAATCACAACCAGCAGTAAACTTCTGTGGAGAAGTAATTACACACACACACACACACACACAAAACCAATAGTAAACTTCCGTGGAGAAGCAATCACACATGCACATACACAACCCGTAGTAAACTTCCATGGAGAAGCAATCACACACACACACACACAAAACCAGCAGTAAACTTCCTTGGAGAAGCAATCAATCACACAACCAATAAACTTCTGTGGAGAAGCAATCACAAAATGTGAAGAAGCAATCAATAAACACACACACCAAAAAGCAGCAATAACCTAAATTCCCTTACTTGAAGATGGTTCGTGAAGCAATTAAACAGCAATTTTCAGCAGCAGCAAATGTCACTTAATTGGTGAAGAAGCAATAGCTCAAACGGGTGTACAGAAAAAAGAAATAATTTCAAATAGTGCAGGTGAACAGGATGTCTGTGCGTGCCCAACACATGCACAGATGTGATGGTATGGGAGCCAGTTCTTAAAGAATTCCCTTAGTTTTGTAAGTAAAAGTGACAGTCCAGTCCCAAAATTCCCAGCCCTCTCTCCCCCACACTGCATAGAGATCAAGTAGAATTCTTTTTTTTTTTGTTCAAGGTAGTATATCAGTAATTGTTTTCTGAGCAAAGCTGGAATATTCTTGATTGCAAGAGGACCCTGCATGCAAACACTGCATAACTGAAAATTTAATTGTGGTTTGAGCCAATATGTATATAATATGAAAAGATATTTAAGTTATACTGCTCTCCAATGAAATTTAGTCTTCTAGATTAGTTATGTTTATCTGAAGGCTAGGAATACTAAAATGCAGCAGGAATTTCTGTGTCAAATAATGCTGTATCTGTATTTTTTGAATGCAGATTTCAGCTAAAAAAGACATGTTTTTTAAATCCTTCAGATGATGACAATGTAAATTCACGCATCTATTTCAGACTTGACTGATGCCAGAAACATTTCCCGTAACATGCATATCAGATTACAAACCACACCTCTTAGGCAAATAATATATCTGAGCTGTATGAAGTGAAAATAGTAAAACATTGGTGCATAACAGTGCTATTACAGGGGAGTGAGACAGCCTGCTTTACTACGTGGAGGTCTGTGTCTAGCTCTAGCTCTGTGATTACTTGCACGTGTATATGTACATGTACTTCACTTTCAGCCACTTTTGTTAGATGTACAGGATAGACATTTTAATCCAAGACACCCTCGCCTTGATCATGTGAGCTCATCTAGCACCCTGAACACTGAAGAAGTCAGTTAAGAAGGAATTGGCATGACTAGTTGATGCCAGCTCACCCATTCTAGAGGGAGGATATTAACAGAGTCCTGTCACAGGAGTGTCATTTGGGGGAGAAGGTTCATGATGTCTAGCTCCTAAACTTCAAGAATTTGCAGAAGGGGGTGAGTTTGCCAAAAGAGTATGTCGCATTCTTGCTGGCAGATGCAAGTATATGGAATTATTCACCCACAGTAGACACAGTTTAGCTGGCTGTGCAATGCACTTTCTGACAAGTGAGGATATCAGATGCATTCAAAAAAACATGTCTAAATCAAAAGTCAGGCATGATTGAATCAGTGGATACTCAGCCACACCCAGCCATGGTATAATATAATTATATCATGGTTTAAGTTTATTTTGTTACCTTTTTTTTTTTTTTTTTTTACTTTTGTTTTTTTCTTCTTCTGTTGCTATGGTGTTGTGCAACAAAATAGTAGTATACATAAATCTGAAACTAGTTCATAGGCATATACTAGGCTAATAAACACCAGGGCTTGTATAAGCCTAGTTACACAACTCACCCCTATTGTATATCCTGGTAACATGTGCATTTTAATTGGGGGGGGGGTATGTTTGTTAGGAGGTTGCTATAAAGTTATTGGAGGTTGTATGATAGTTAGGAAATGTTTACTGTCAGTCTCTTTCTATAAGGGACATGGAGGCCAGCACATGGATGAATTTGTGATTTCCCATCTGATTTTCAAGGTTATGTTTGAATAGGGTTAGGGATGGACTCTGCTTCACATGGATGGGGAGCCTATTCCAGTGCAATAGGGAATCTATGACTCACATATCTGTCTTGCCAGCATGTTCTAGTTATGTTGCAAGCAAAGTCAGATTCCCAGATCTAGTGTTTCTGGTGCTGCTTGTTTTGCAGATGTGCAGAAGCTCCATCAGGACTTGATCTAAGGATGCTTTATATGCCAAGCACAGATCACCATGTAACAACATGTAGGAGAAAAGGCTCTAAGGCAATCTGCAAAGGACTGTGTGTTAATACACTGGATTCTCTTGATGAGGAACCTCTGTGGGTGTTCCAACTCTTGCATATGCCTAGTCAGGTACATGCTGAAGGGGCCATTGGACTAAATTCTGGGTCTGAAAAGGGACAAGTAGAGTTGTAATATAACTTTTTTTGGACCTGGATGTCACATCCTTACTTATAAGTTGGGCAACATAGAATCATTTACTTACTACCTTGGTTATGTGTTGGTCAAACATCAAATTACTATGTACATATGTTCCCAGATATCTAATTACTGGGTCAACGTTTAGGGGAATCTTATAAATGGTGTAATTTGCCTTGGTAGGTGTTTTTCCAAAAGGCAGTATAACACACGTCTTTATATTGAGTTTTAATCTGTGGCTTTAGCACCAGTCATTTGTCTGTGTTAGACCCTCTTGCAGGATGTTAGTGTCATAGGTGAATTTATGATAGCTCCCAATTTGTAGTCATCTGCGCTCGTTTAGAGCCAGGGGACTTTGGCATTAGCCTTGACCTCTGAGAGGTAGATGCCAAACAGGAGTGGGTGCAGCATGGATCCCTGTAGTACTCTACTGGTGACCGGCATCTTGGTGGAGGTGGTCTTACCAATCCTGACTTTATGGATCCTATATGTGAGCCAGCTATCAATCCAGTGGGTTGTGTAGGGATTTATACCTAGTTCAGTGAGACTGTCCATGATACTTGAGTGGTGTATTGTGTTGAATGTCTTAACCAGGTCTAGGTGGGTGGTATGTATCACTTTCCCTTCATCCATTGCCTTTGCTGCCATCTCAAAGAGGTGTACCATGTGTGAAATGCAGGAGGTGTGCACAACTGAATTACCCACTGGACAGTTAGGATATTATCCTACAGCGTAATACCATGGAACATTACCCATCCAACAAGCAGAACCACAAGAAAGCAAGGTCCATGATGCGTATGGGAATGCATTGGCATATACATACACAAAAACACTAGCTGTACAATAACAGTGCTGCCTTACCTACACATGGTATTGCTGCAACATGGGTTATTTCCATGTAATATAGTTGCAGACAAGCAGAGCATCAAAGACAATGACTACACATCAATGACATACCTGCAGCATACATTAATGGTGTTGATACAGCCACATATGTATATATACATATATGTGCAGATCTGGTCAGATATGGGAAGGCACGCATAGGAAATACAAGTAAGCATGGTGATTGAAAATTGAAATAGGTACACAGAAAGGCCATGAGTGCTGGTATTAGACATGTGCAGGACCATATTAAAATGCCATAAATGACACAGATATGCATACAGAGGCATAGCTGTGCATGTGTGAATGGCAGATCGCAAGGAAAAATGTAAGGGAAACATCAGTTCTATCTGATCACTAACAAAGATGCAAATATTAAAGCATGACATCACATATTGCATTATTCCTGTTAATATCATCATTAACATATGTCAACGTCAGTCAGGTAATGCATATCAAAAATGAATCTATTCACATATTTCAGAAAAAAATATCAGAAAATCCCACTGCATTAGACATTTCAACAACCACAGAGACATTATTTTGTCACTGGTCAACACAGTGGTCATCACTGCCACAGAGTTAGAATAACACAACAGGACACACATTGGACCAACTGTTGGTATTACACTGCTAGTGCATCCACAATGACAGTTCATACCATGTCCCTGGCTGATCCTGCCACATCTGGAAACATTCAGCCACTGTTGCTCTACTAAGGAGTTGGATGTGGTGACATTTACAGGTATATTATGGGAATTAACATGACTGTGATGTGACTGAGTGGTCATCAGCAGATCTGAGAGCACACTGCAGTAGAGACATTGATGTCCAATGGCCAAGTGTGGTTCTAATGTGAGGGGGTCAGCCTCTGCCCACTGCTTAGTACAGTTAGGGCATGTAATACCTGGTTAGCATGGTGATGCTGCTCTAACACTACTGTAACAATATTTAAATGGAGAATGCAACAGACAACACACTGTTATGCTGTGCAGTAATGCAGCCATGATCTCACCATGCTTGCACTCCTGATCTTCATATAACACTACACTACTGTATTACATGATTGGTGGCATGGGCAAGCATACAAAGGCTAGCTCCATGACATCGCTGGGAATATTCATTTACTTATAACAGTAGGCAGAAACCCTCTGGCACACATCCATGCACAGTAGTAACACTCCTATGTGTCCTGTGATGGGCAGTACTTGTCAGTTTTGTGGAACAGTCATCTTCATTACCTGACTGTGCATGGGACACTGGTTTATGGACATCATCTGGCAACTGCTGTCACCACATCATCAGAATGTCCGGCCACATCCTCCTTAATATCTGAGGCTACAGCATGATCCACATGTCTGTCCCCCTTCTGGGCTAGACAATAAACCCAAATCTGTGGCTTGAGTGCCACAGGCTGTGCTGCCACAGTGAGACACATCACATCCCAACTCAGGATCAGTGGACAGGCTACTGGAGGAGGCAGACAAGGAATGGGCAGCAAGAAAAGACAAATGGCACAGGTTACATACATGCACAAACAATGCAAGATGTAGCTTAGTAATGAAATCTGGGCCAACTATATGACTACAATGTTAATGGGAATATGGACTTACCAGGATGCCGTGCCTGGACAAGGTTCATGGACCCTATATAACAGAAGGATTTCTTGTACTCTACATATTGCATACATCTGACAATTGACAATAAGAAACAGTAAAATATAACTGATATGTCCTGTTGGGACTCCACTGCCAGAGGTTACGTTTGAAGTAAAACTGTCATGGGGAAACATGTACACCAATACATCTCCTACATTTAGTTTCAAAGTCCATTGTAGGTCATTTTATAAATATTAGTGTTTATATAGTTAATACAGAACATAAGCAATTTAAGCCCTTTCTATTTTTTGGCAGCTATACTGTACATATTTTTAAATATGTATAACTGCCATGTTTCCCTAATGCCTATAATGCTTAGACCTATGCCTTTCTCCATTATCTGCAAATGTTTGAGAAACATCTTACAGTATACTTTTGTACATATGAATGCAGAGTAAAACAGACACACACATTATTAGTCTCTCCATTATAAACCAGTTAAACTCTGAGCCATGGTACTCCTATACGACGGAAACTGTTGTTATGCCATAAAAATAATGATGTATGGTAGAAAGCATTCTGCTCTCTCTTAACTCAGCCTATTGACCATAAATATGACTACCTCATGGAGTTGTCTGGATTTGAATCCTGGTATGCGATATTTGGCTTTCATTTTGATAATTACGTATATGAGCAGATATGTGAGGTAATTGCTTGTTCAGTTATGCAGTATAGCTTTCTACACACCTAGTAATTCTGAGGTGCATTGACACCTTTAGCGCTTAGACCTTGGATGACTATGTATTTCTCCATTATCTGGAAGAACCCAGAAAATTCCTTAGTAATTCTGTATGATGAGGGTGATTTTTCTGTCTCTTAGCCTAACTCATTAAACAATAGTCCAATATGAATGTCTCAAGGATAGCTGTTGCTTTGAATCATTGATGTTATTTTGATATTTCAGTAATGACTAATGAAGAACAGATATGGCAGATAACTTGCTTATTTAGTTATGCCGCATAGCTTTTTTAAACATTGGGTATGAAGGCGATGCATTAACACCTAGAGCACTCACTTCTTGGATGACAAAGAATATCTCCATTATCCATAAAGATTCTGGAAACATCCCAGCTCTGTCACTAATGCTGCATGTGCATGCCATTGTTGTATCTTTCGGCTTTTCCCGGTTAGGGGTCACCACAGTGGAACTCCGGTCCGCTAATGAATGGCAGTAGATTTTTACGTACCGAGTTGCCAGCCCTGACGTACAGCCTTCAACGAAGGTACGCCCATTCACGCATGTCTCCACACAGAAGACGCTTTAGCTGAGAATCGAACAGGACAACGTCTTACTGTGAGGCGACAACGCTACTGCAGCACCACCACCATGCATGCCATTGCTAACACATATTTATTTAACTATACATGTCTAATTGTATAATTTAATCCACTGTGTGTTAACATTAACTACCATACTAACTAAATGAAATGGTGATGTAGGTTCCAGCAGTGATAAACATGTCCTTCTGTCTATATATGTTTGTCAAGTACATACACAGGTTCTTTTACAATGCCTGAGACTCTGAACTCTGTACATATTTTTGTTAGTACTGTGATCAGTGTGCTGGCATACAGTTAGGATTACATGGTGTTGTATTTCAAATGCACAGCACATGTTTAAAGTTGGATTTTAATTTTACTAGTCCTGATATTTATGATCAAAATCCCATGTTTTTGAATCTTACATACATACACACAAATATTTCAAGCACGGGTATTAATGCCCTTCTAGCTTGCCAATATTCCAAAACACTTGTTCCCATAATAAGTGCCCAGGCTGTTCTTAAAAATATCTAAACTAGTACTTGCTTTAATGTAATTTGGCAGGCTGTTCCATGCATCAGCTTCTCTGCCAGACAACCAATTAGTACACTTCTCATTCTTATTGAATCTTCTACATCAGTTGTCTGATGATTGTCTAGTAGTTTTTGATAACCTCAAACATTCCCAGAGATAGTCGTCTCTAAATGCCCTAAATACCTGAATAGGATCTCCTCACAGATATCTATAAGAGAGACACTGTACAAGGTCAGATATTTTAGTCTTTCATAATAACTTAAATTTTCACATCCATGGATGCTCTTAGTATATTTCCCCTGCACTCTTTCCAGTTTACTCATGCTTGTTTTCTTATAAGGTTTCCATATTGTTATTCCATACTCAGGTTTGGGTGTAATGTAACTAAAACAATGACTTCATCATTTTTGATGTCTGGTTTGTCAGTAATTTTGACTGATTTACCAGCAAATCAAATGTTTTACGAAGGACAAAGCAAAATTATGAGGAAAAAATCAGGGACAGTCTGTGAAATCAGGGACAGAGACAGGTATGCATTACCCTTCAATGAGGTGAAGGAAAATGACTTACCCATGTTGCCATCTGATGACTACCATATTGCAGGTTCTGATCATGTGTGACAGTGCCAGTGTTGTACAATGTTTTGCTATTTGCTGAAATTAGTGAAAAACTAGTACTGCTGTTGTGTGTGTGTGTGTGTGTGTGTGTGTGTCTGTGTGCGTGTGTGCATGTGTGCGTGTGTGCGTGTGTGTGTGTGTGTGTGTGTGTGTGTGTGTGTGTGTGTGTGTGTGTGTGTGTGTGTGTGTGTGTGTGTGTGTGTGTGTGTGCGTGTGTCTGCATGTGTCTGCGTGTGTGTCTGCGTGTGTGTCTGTGGGTGTGTGTGTTGTAGTGTAACAGTAACAACCTTATATAATTTATTTCAATTTCTAGCACAATCATCATCAGCATTGCCATTATGCTTGTGAGGGGGTGGAGGTTGCAGTGTATCTAAAAGTAACAAGCTGACCACATTTTCTTTCATTTACCTTCACAAAGAGATCTTACATGAGACAGCTGGCTGCCTTTGGTGGTTTGGCAGGAAAAGGATGTGTGAAAGCAGCTGTTAATTGCCATTGTGGTGCAATATGTAGCACTGCCATCTTACAGTGCTCTGCTCTGCTTGAGTTCTTGGTTATGTGGAGTCTGCATGTCCTCAGTGTGTGTGTGTGTGTGTGTGTGTGTGTGTGTGTGTGTGTGTGTGTGTGTGTGTGTGTGTGTGTGTGTGTGTGTGTGTGTGTGTGTGTGTGTGTGTGTGTGTGTGTGTGTGTGTGTAAAAAGTATCACTCAATTTTATATGTGCACACACAATAATGCTAGGACTCATACATTATTCTTTTGAGTAACAATAAAAATGCAGTTAACAAGTAATTATATTTCAAAAGTTAAGCATAAAATATATCACAGAACATTCAGAAACTTAGATCTTCAAGGAGTCTGGTGGCCCTCATACCCTAGACTGTATAAATGGATTTTAACGTGGACTTAGTGTTGGCTTCTGCCCTCAAACACACCCATTTTAAACGCAAGTCTACTCAGATGTGTGTGCACTATAGGTTCCTGTAGGTTATGTGGGTGGTGGGCTGGGCATTGTGTGGCCATTACTTCTTTAATTTTCATCACAGTCAAACCTTAGAGGTGTGCACAGGAGGTCATTTAGCTTGCATTTGGCTGGGAACAGTGTGGTCATTATTTAATTTACTTTTCTCACAGACCTCAGAGGTATACAAAGAAGGTTACTATAGCCTGTGTAAGGGCAGTGTATCTTCTATGAGCAGCAAAGTGGAATACATTACGGTAATCATTTTTTTTCACTCACAGTAAGACATCAGGCACATATACAGGTGGCTACATTTAGGAGGGGTAGGGATGAAGATTGAAAAAGCATGTAATATATATGTATGACAGCAGTCACTTAAAATACATAACTGTGGCCATTTGAACCTCTACTTTCATCCCAGTCCAACATGAGAGGGATGCACAGGCAGTGGCTATCTTTTTTTGGGGGAAGGGGGAGCAGGCAGTATTCCCAAATAGTTTTTGTGAATTGTCACAACAACTGTTGTGTTGGGTTATTGTAAGCTACTATTATATCAGCAGTTAACATTAAGCTTTAGGCACAGCTTATGTCTTCCTTGAAAGAAAGAAAACTCCAAAATATTTTTACACATGATTTTGTTCGTGCCACCACTAGATTAAAAGGTTGGGAAATGCTCTAAAATGCATCCCAGTGTATCTATAGCCATATGGCTTCCGGAGGTCTCAGCTTAATTACATTAATTCCTAAGTGATTATTACTGCATTGTTTTGGTCAGAAAGGGTGTGTTGAAAGGATGCAAGGAAAACTGAAGTTAAATAGCAACACCAAATGTATTTCCTTAATCATAATTTCTGTTCAAGCTATAACTGGATGAAAAGGTTGTGTACAAAGAAAAAAATAAAATGCACTTCAGAACATATAGAAAGCCATGACTGCTTGAAAAAACATAAGTGTAATTCAAAATATGAGAAAAAGAAGAAAAATAAAGTACTGTGCATGGTGTGGGGAACCCAAGATGGGGGGAAAACACAGAGGGAGGAATTTTGAGTATGTATGTGTCTTGTGTCTTTCGGCTTTCCCCGGTTAGGGGTCGCCACAGCGGAACTCTGGTCCGCTAATTATTGGTAGTGGATTTTTACGTACCGGGTTACCAGCCCTGATGCACAACCTTCAACGAAGGCACACCCCATTCACGTATGCCTCCACACAGAAGACGCTCTAGTTGAGAATTGAACGGGAGAACGTCTTGCTATGAGGCGACAACGCTACCACAGCACCACAGGGGTGAAATATAAGGCAGTGCCTAAGGTGCCATTTAATCTAATTAAAGCCTTGTACATAGAGTTGCTTTAATGTACCATTGTTGCAACCAGATGGTAGTATCTGTGAATGTGTCCTTGCGAGATGGGCCAACACAGTGTGATAAACAGACCTGTCATAATGTATGAGCACTGCAGCTACAGTTCAGTCTGTGCATACAACTCCTAAAATTTGCAGCATGAACTAAAAGGTTGTTTAAGAGGGAGTGGCAGTGACAGGATGATACTTCGGCTAGAAGTGCCAGTAGGCCCCCAGCTTGATATTTGCTGGGGGCCCCCTAATAGGCTAACACTGGCCCTGCACAGCAATAATTGAATATCAACTTGTATGTCATGTTATGGCTAAACAACATGCAGTGTTCAGTATTCTTCACTGTTAGTTTTTGTAAACCAAATAATATATTCAACTGACAGAACACTTCTGTGCCAGTAATATTTCTTTTTTTTTCTTTTTTTTTTTTGCAGGTGATGAGGACAGAGCCATGCATCAAGTCATATTATCAAGCAGATGCACAGGCTGGAGGAGCAGTGGAGAGAGTGAGATATGTGTTCTAACTATAAAGATTAATTTCTCTGAAAGCAATCATAACATTGTTAAAAAGCTGTTTTTGCTTGCAGAATCAGGCAGAGTAATATTAATGTAAGGCTACCCACAATGCATTTGCAAAGTAACTGTAATAATCATTGATTTCATGTGGAAAACATTGCAGTTTAAATGTAAAATGTCACTTTTGAGTTATAAGCAGGGTATATTTGAGGAAATAATTATTTTAGTTTTTAAGCAAAACCTAAATGACAGACATACCTGTACAACTGTCTTAGTGGTTTTAACCAAAACAATTTCATATATAAGTTGCTGATAAATAAACCTGCATGTTTAGTGGAAGTGTGTTGTCTTCTATGGCTTGCTAGTTTTATTGTAAGATGAATGTTTTCTTTTAATGTTTATAATAAGGTTGGCAGATAATTTCTGCTGTATGTTTCAATTCACCATTTCATGGACTACTGTAGTAGACAACAGAGAGGGACTGTTTGTCACAAAATTACTATCATTTTTCAGCAGTTATTGTGCATAAACCAAATCCTGTTATTCTTTCTTATCTGCTTCTTAAATATTTACTAGTAAGCATTACACTGATTAACTTGATCCGGTACATAGAAATCACATGCTGGCAATGTTGTTTATGATTTGGTAAATATATAAAGCACAAAAATAAATACAAACTGAACTGCAAATCCCCAAATGAAGAAAACAAACAACTCCAAGCCACAAGTGAGGTAACGTTAGTGCTTTTGTTTACTTAATTTAGCAAACTTCTTCAGACAAACAAGTTAAAACAACAAATCACTTAAATAAGCAACCATCAATGACATCATCAAATATGAGTCTATGATCCACCCACATTTAAAACTAAATACCCATATTTGTATAAAAAGTTAAATACATTTATATATAAAAACATAGTATGCAAAAAAAAACAAAAAATACATTGTCAAAGCACCATCGGATATGAAAAATTTGTAAAAAGCCAACATCGGAAAAAAAATATATATGTATATTAAATAATGTAAACGTATATATATATATATATATATATATATATATATATATATATATATATATATATATATATATATAATATATATATATATATATATATATATATATATATACACATATATATATATATATATATATATATATATATATATATAAATAAAAATATAATCACACATTTATACATATGTGCACAAAATTATATATATGTGTGCATCACACTCCATCCACACAAACATACATACATTCACACAGTACAATACAATATAATGAACAATATACAAGATTAAACTGGGGCCCCATATTACCTAGCAAAAGATTTCAGCTTGAGAATACATTTAATGGATAGACGATCATTGAGTCCCGGGGGGGCATGTGCGTTAAGTCTAAGCTGCCAGGCTAATTCTTTCTCATCAAGTCTCAACAATAATGGTCCCCCCCTATCATCCAAGCCAACCTTATCTATAGCCATAAACAAAAATTCATGGGTAGGGTTAATTTTCACATGCCTACCCAGGGCATTATTTAAATTTAATTTCCCAATACTATACACATGTTCATAGATCCTATTTTTCAGGGGTCTCTCTGTCCTATCGATATAAAATGCATGACAATTTTGGCAAGTACCCAAGTAAACAACCCCCTTTGAATCACAATTAAACCTTTCTTTGACAGAATAACGTTGGTTACGTACCATGAAGGTATTAGCAGTTTTAATATGTTTACAAAAATGGCAACATCCACATTTAAACATACCAGGATGAGGGGAATGGTGGAGGGACATACAGCCTTCCACTATTGCTTTCAAATTCCAGCCCTTCCTAAAAACCACCTTGGGCTCATCCCCCACTCTATATCTAATGGCCGTATCCTCATGTAAGAAGCACCAATTCTTAATTAAAATGGATGTAATTAGGGGTGCATCCAATGAAAAAGTAGTAATAAACCCAAGGTTAATACTGACATCCACCTGTGATCATGGGGACCTCACATTCACTGAAACATCAGCTAAAGTAGCTGAAGTGACTGGGATGGTATGCCTCTCTTGAGGAATCAAAGGATACTCCCCTGGTTGGATGACAATACAACCAGAAGAATTTGGTAGTGTCTCACCTACATTTCGTTGATGTCCACCCTGGGCCCGTAATGTCTTACCTACATGTCATTCATGTCCACTCTGGGCCCCAAACAGAAGTCGTCTAAAGAACCCATCATTCCTTTTCATATACACCTCTCTAATCAACTGGTTAACAATTCCCTTTGGGTAACCCCTCTTGATGAACATATCCTTCAAAAGGTTACACTCAACCTGGAACTCAGAATCAAGGGACACCATTCTGGCTGCCATAACAAGTTGACCCTTGACAACCGCCCTTTTCTGATAAAAGGGGTGGGAACTGGAGTAGTGTAAGAAGGCATTGGAATAGGTAGATTTCCTAAAAAACTTAGAAAGAAATCTTCCATTAGATCTATCATTAATAAGTTTAATGTCCAAGTAAGCTATTTTATCATTTTGGAAATCCCAAGTGAACTCCAGAAAATTGGTAAATGTCATGATATGCTCAACAAAGGCTGATGCCATGGGCTTGTCACCTTTCCAAATGATAAAAATATCATACAAATAATGGGTGTACCAGACCACCCTATGTTGGAAGTTTACATCTCTGAATATAATTTTTTTCTCTCAGTATGCCATCACAGTATTAGCAAAGATGGAACCACAGGGAGAGCTCATGGCAATGCCAGTTTTTTGTAAATAAAATTCTTTATTAAAAATAAAATAGTTGTTACTGAGCACCAAGTCCAACAAATAATCAATCAACCCGATAGTGGGACCATCCACTTGTTTCTCCAACAAAAAGTCCCTGACCCAATTATGCCCGATGTCTTGAGGTATTACAGTGTATAAATCTCAAACATCTATTGTGAGGAATTTATACTCACTGCTGTAAGGCAAAGCATTGATGGCTTTCAAAAAGGCCCAAGAATCTTTACAAATATGAGGCTCAGCTGAAAGTACATACTTCAATTTGGTGTCAATAAATTTAGCACACCCAAAAGTAATTGATTGTCTACTATCCACAATCAGGCATAATGGGGGGTTATTTAGATCTTTATGTATTTTTGGCAGCCTGAAAATAACGGGCACCACGGGGTTAGTAATATCCAAATAATGGTACAAATCAATGTCCACAGACCCGTCAATAAAGAGGTCATTAATAAAACCCCTTATACACTGATAAGCCCCATTAATCTCATTTCTGGACACTCGTTCATCGGCCCTACCAGCCAAAAGTGAACATATCCTCCTACTATAATCCTCATTTTCCATGAAAATAAGCCCCCCACCTTCATCTGGTTTTAATATACGGATACCTGCAAACCTCAAATAAAATAACATGTCCCTTTCAATTGGAGATAGATTGTGGATGTAATTACCATAAATGGACCTATTATTAAGCAAATGCCTGATATCGTTCTTACACAATTTCTCAAACTACAAAATTGAGGTATGCAATGGGGGGGTTGAAAATGCTGACAATTCTAAAATCATTGGTTAAATTACTAGAATTACCAAACAAAACATTTAAATTCAGCTTCCTGGTAAAACATTTCAAATCCACCAAGGTTTTGGCCAAATCACTCCGTGCAGTGGGCACGAAGGTACACCCTTTAGCAAGGATCTCGACCAACATAGATGATGGTGTAAAGCATGAATAATTAAATATTTTAAAGTTTTTAGTGCTATTGAATAAAACTTGCACTGTAATTTCATGTGCTAATGTTGGACAAATAACGAACCCAAGGTAAATGTCCACTACCTCCTCCACCTGTTCTGCTGCTTCCTCTTCTTCCAACGTCCTTGCTGTGAGTTGCCCTATATTGCTTGGGCCGAACGTCTAGTACCTACCTATTAACCTATGAACCTATAAGCTGAAATCTTTGGCTAGGTAATATGGGGCCCCGTTTAATCGTGTATATTGTTCATTATATTGTATTGTACTGTGTGAATGTATGTATGTTTGTATGGATGGAATGTGAAACACACATATATATAATTTTGTGCACATATGTACAAATGTGTGATTATATATTTATTTATATTTATTTATATCATATATATATATATATATATATACGTTTACATTATTTTATATACATATATATATCTTTTCCTATGTTGGCTTTTTACAAATTTTTCATATCCGATGGTGCTTTGGCAATTTATTTTTTGTTTTTTGCATATTATGTTTTTATATATATAAATGTATTTGACGTTTTATACAAATTTGGGTATTTAGCTTTAAATGTGGGTGGATTGTAGACTCATATTTGATGATGTCAATGATGGTTGCTTATTTAAGTGATTTGTTCTTTTAACTTGTTTGTCTAAAGATGTTTGCTAAATTAAGTAAACGAAAGCGCTAACTTTACCTCACTTGTGGCTTGGAGTCGTTTGTTTTCTTCATTTGGGGATTTGCAGTATGATTTGGTAAATATCACATGCTATCGCTGTCTTTATGATTTTGTAGATAATGACATGCTGTCACTGTGTTTATGACTGTTGAGTTTTTCTGAGGTGTTGTAGTGCATTCAAATTCTCTGATGCTGTGATGTTAGCCGTTAACCATGCTGCATTGCTCATCTCATCTCATTTACATAGCTATATATTGTTAAGAAACTTCTATTATTCTTAGGATGGCCAAATGACACCTTAGTTACACATAAACCTCAGTTACACTTATTAAGTCTGTTATTAACACTTCAACCTAATTGTGTCAATACACCATGGAAACTGTGTTTTTCTATCAGAATGTTTGTATGATAGTACTGTAAGGTATATTTCAAGGGTTCTATATCACAAGCCCTATTCCAGTTGTAATGTTGTTAGTGGTACTATTAGCTTACAATATAGCAGTCATTTTTGAATGTTGACATGTGATTGTTAGATACCACACTGTCGTGCCATGCTTGTCTTGCTATATCAAAGTATATATGTGTTGTGCTTCTGTACCTGTTTGTTTTTCAGGCATTTTGATGGCTGTTTCATACTGAAGCAAGTAATAACCGCATTTTTGCAAATAAACTGTCAATTGTATTACATAAAAATGCCCTGGAGTAAAGTAAAGACACTCTATTATTGACATAGTGTCCCACACATGGCCTTCTATTGATATCATCAATACAGATTGATAACAGGACATTGGGAATGTTGCAATATTCTGAACATACACCTGCTACCCTCAGTTATTTATACTATGCCAAGTATAAAGACACCTTATGGGCCATATCATCTAATAATTATGTTTAAATTACACCTGTATTGTATTGCGATATACCATTAGCAAACATATCACAGTTACAGTGTCATTTTCTTTATCACATTAATGGCATAGCATAGTATCTTTCACATTATTCAGGTGGTCATCACATAGGGTTTTATGACAGAGATGCATTGCACATGACTATATGATAGACAATGTTTTTTACATTGTTGTGGATTGAAATGCCTTTCATCACTTATGGTATTTCCATTGCATACTTTCATACATTACTGTAATGTGACCATTTCTACCTATAAATCATATCAGTTCGTTTATATTATGTAGTGATAAATTTAGGTGAAAACGGATTCTATATTTTTGTTTTTTTTGGGGGGGGTATCCTTGACAGAGCTTGGGACCCACAGTGACTGTCCTACTACTATGGAGACGATGACGTGCCAGACCCCTGACAGGTGAATTGGACTCAGAAGACCAGGAGTATGATAGGATCAATGAAGACAATGATAACAGACCAGGACCTGCACATAGCATTGTTCCTGCTGCTCACATAGGAGACGTCAAACACCATGATATGGAAATGATTTACAGAACCAGATCTCAGAGGTAATGATGGATATCTTCCAGACACAGATGATGTGCCTGAAGGTGAAGTTTTTCATGATGTGACATGGGCCATGTGCAACTCCTTCTAGGGCATTGCATGTGAGATCATTTGTAATGTTTGATGCCAGGATGGGCCCTCAGGAGCATAACTATTGTTTGTGTGATTCATAGGTTCATAGGTTCATAGGTTCATAGGTTGGTACTAGGCTATCAGCCCTAGGGCCTATACAAGCCTAGCCATAACAATTCCCTGGCTATTTCTTCCCACATTATTTACTTTCCTGGACCCCTGTCTAGCAGGGCAACTGACGTGATCCCTGGGGTAAATTTCCTTTCTCCCATCCAATTGTCAAGGTTCCTCTTGAAGAGGTCCAAAGAGGCACTCTGCTTGACATGTATGGGCAATCTATTCCAGAGTCTGGGGAGTCTCTGGGTCAGGAACCTATCCCTCCAGCATGTTTTGTTTATTGTGATGACAAGGTTTAGATCCCTGGAGCATGTAGCTCTGAGGGATTGGGATTTCTTTAAGTGTAGCATGTCCAACAGCTCTGGGTTTGACATGGCCTTGTATGTCAAGCAGAGATCGCCTCTGAGTAGACGATATGCGACAGAGTATAGCTGGAGTTTTTTAAGGCGGTCAGTGTAGGGCATCTGCTTTAGGCCTGTGATTCTTTTAGTGAGGTATTTCTGAGGCCTTTCCAGTTGTTGCAGATGTCTTGAGAGGTACATACCAAATGGGGCGTTGTATTCTATAATGGGTCTAATGAGGGATGAGTACAGTGGGACAATGACCTCCTTCTTTCTGGATGAAAAGCCCTTCGTGATGAGGTGTGCCACATAGAAGGATTTCCTGAGTGTTGTTGCGATGTGGTTATCGAAGGTGAGACCACTGTCCACCTGTGTCCCTATGTCTCTTATCACACTTTCTGTGTTTAGTGTACTGCCACCTATATGGTAATTCATGGATACATGTTTTTTCCCAAAGGGGATAACAATACATTTCTTGGCATTGAGCTTGAGCCCATGGCTCTGGCACCAAGAATCTGTTTCTGTAAGGCCCTTTTGTACAGTATCCACATAATTTGGGGATTCAATAATGGCTCCCAGTTTGCAGTCATCTGCAAACTTTGTTAGCCAGAGTCCCTTAGTGTTGACCTGTACTTCAGAGAAGTAGATGCCAAACAAGAGCGGCCCCAGGACTGAACCCTGAGGTACTCCACTTGTCACTTGTCTGGAGCTGGATTTGGAGTCGGCTACTTTTACAGTGTGGGTTCTATCAGTAAGCCATTTAGCAACCCATTGGGTGACATAGGGATTAATGCCCAACTTAGTAAGTTTATCTATGATTCCAGAGTAGGGGATGGTGTCAAAGGCCTTGGCAAGGTCTAGATAGGCTTTGTGGACCACCTTACATTTGTCCATGGCTCTGGAGACTGATTCAAAGAAGTCAATCAGGTTCAGGAGACAAGATCAGCCCTTCACAAACCCAAACTGGGTGGGGTCCAGTGTTTGAAGGTTGCCAATGTCTTTGTTTATAAGTTCCATGATAATACGCTCCATGGCCTTGCAGATAAGGTTTGTCAGACTGATGGGACGGTTGTTTCCGGGATCCAAGGTGGATCCCCCCTTGTGGATTGGGATAACTGTAGCTCTGCGCCACTCAGTGGGCATGAAACCTGTGGTGAGGCTATGATTAAACATGACACTTAGGTGAGGTGCCAGTTCATATTGTAGTTCATGTAGTATACAGCCCAGGATGTCATCTGGTCCCATGGATGCTGTATTCGTGGCTTTAGAGAGTGCGTTTTGTACCTGTGTGGCCGTTATTACTGGAATTTGGCAATCTTCCGGTATTGAGATGGGCCATTTAGGGGGTGAGAGGGGGGTGAAGTTGGCACTGAATCGATCTTCCAGGATATTGGCAATATCCTTTGGATCAGTATATTTAATGCCATTCTGTTTTAGCTTAGAGCAGATCTGAGCATTGCCATTTAGATTCTTGACATAGTTATAGAATGCTTTGTGGTTGTCTTTGGAATCTTTGGCAATTTTATTTTCGTAACTAGCTTTGGAGGATTTTATGAGGCATCTCAATTTCTTACTGAGGCTAGTAAGGGAGTTTTTTGCATCCTGGGATTTTCCTCTTTTCTGCAAAAGTTTCTTCCTTTTGTTGTAAAGTTTGTTTATGGCAGGGGACCAGCAGATTGGCTTCCTTTTTTTGGATGAGAGCATTTTGGTTCTATTTGGGATGGCACGATTCATGCATGAGTGGATGTGCTCGTACAGTGCCTTAGTGTAGGATTCAGAAGTTGAACTTTCAGTTCCCATCTGCATGGGTGTTATGAAGTTTGTCACTTCTGACTTGAGTAGCATGAAGTTGGCTTTGGAGAAGTTTTTTATGGTGGTTTCTTTACTGGGGGTGGGGTGGGATGTGGATGTTAAGGGTGATTAGCTTATGGTCAGACCTGACTAACGAGGGGGTGACCATAGGTATGGAGCATTGATTTCCCATGTTGGTAATGACCAGGTCTAGGATATTGGAGCCCCTGGTGGGACTATGGATTAGTTGATCCAGGGCATTGGAATTTATGAATTCCAAGAACCGTTGCGCAAAGGTGTTGGGACATGAGTAGTTTTCCCAGTTAATGGCAGGGTAGTTAAAATCACCCAGTATTAGGGTGTTTGGTTCTATCTTAATATTTTCCAGTATGTTTAGAAAGGTGTAGAGAGAATATTGGGGTATGGTGGGGGATCCGTAGCAAGCTACAATTTGGATTGCAGTCTTACCTAGTGTTAGTTGCACTTAGAGAATTTCAGACACATTGTGTTGGCCAACTAGCCTGGTAGTGTGAATATCCTTGGTGAATATTGACACTCCTCCACCTTTAGTGTTTCGGTCCTGGTTTGGTGGCCGAAAAGTGTGGTAAGAGTTGTAGCCTGGTATTGCAGGGGTGCTCTCTGGAGCCTTGAACCAGGTCTCAGTTACTGCACAGATATCGATGTTCTCCATTTTTAGGAGTGCCTCGAGAGAGTACATTTTGAGGTTTAGACTTCTAGCATTGAGTAGCATTACCTTCAGATTTTGCATGCTTGTACCTGTTACTGGTGGTTTTGATCTTTGAAGTTTGCCTAAAAAAGGCACTATAGGGGTGGCAAGAGCCTTAGCCAGTAACCTGAACCCCAGAGGTGACAGGTGCAGACCATCTCTGGCAAAGCATCCTGGTCTGTCAATCATGTCATCCCAGACAGACAGATACTGGATCCCCTTTGAATGACACCATAAGCTTAGCCAATTGTTGAAGTCAATCATTTTATCCTTATATTGTGGTATCATTCTGGGCGAAGGCAGGATGCTACTCAGGGCTAGGGTCATACCTGCCTGGGCCACATGATCCGAGAGCTCTTCCATGTCTCTTTTCATGTAGTCCAGGGAGGTACGTCTCAAGTCATTCACTCCAAATTCAAATATGTAATGTTGCTACCATGGTGCTTGCATGTTCACAAAGTGTAATGTATAGGCACAATTGTGTAGACAACATATTGCTGTCATGTGTAGCTGATATACATCCAACTGTGTCATAGGTGGCATTAGGTTGCACCTGAAGTATGACATGCATTAGCACAGTTCACATGCATTAACCAATTACATTTACATAATGTGATGTACTTAATGCATACATTGCTCCACAAGGGCAGGGTGCTATGCCTGACTTGTGTGTGTGTGTGTGTGTGTGTGTGTGTTTATGTGTGTACTCCTGGCATGCAATGTAGCACAATATTATGTCCAGTACACTGTGTCCCTGTATGTCACAGGTCTGACTGTTGCATTTAACATGATGCAAGTGAGACACAATTGTTCTACTTGTATTGTTCCATTGTATACATAGGTGGGATGACATCAACTCAGCAAATGCATTATTCACATATTTTGTACATAACTGAATGAGACGGATCCATTTCTTTTATTTACACATGCTATTTGAGTCTATATAGAACATCGAAGTTTCAAAACTTCAAATGTTCTAATATCGACCCATATTCACCGAACGCTTACAACATTGAACATGCAGAACAGCAAATTTTTTTCCTAGGGAAAAAATTTGCTGTTCCAAAACACATACACACAACACAAGCACACCAAACAAACGGCAATACACACACATACACCTAAATTCTTACATCTAACCCTACACTAAACTGTACATACATCACTAACTATCCACTTATCTTAACCCAAACCCTAACCCTAAGGTCTGTCACTATCGCACACTCACCTCACCCGCGCCCTAACCCTAACTCACCTACCCCACCCTAACCTTCACGTCCACACAATCGCACCCTTACCTGATCCACAACCTAACCCTAACTCACCTAACCTGCCCTAACCCACACGTCCACACAATCGCACACAAACCAAACCCGCAGCCTAACCCTAACTCACCTAACCCATGCCTAATCGCACACTTACCTGAACCCAACCCGTAACTTTCCATCACAGCGCTGAAAATAGCGAAGCGACAGAAACAGGCAACCAAATTCTTTCAGTAGGAAAAAATGTGGTTTTCTGTAGCTTCGCTATTTTCAGCATTCACTGGATAGGGAGCGATATTAGAACATTCAAAGTCTTGAAACTTTGATGTTCTAATATAGACCGTGCTATTTGTGTGTATGCATTGTAGCTGCTTCTCTCTTGTTTGTTGCTCTCTTATGTCTGTTCAGTAACATGACATGTCCTTGCCCCTGCCATTTTTGTAACATTGTGTTGTCATGCTGTCACACTAGTACAATAGCTTTGTGTGTGGCATGCAATGACACATATTGTGCTATGTTGTATCACATTAAGGTGAATGCTCTTTGTGGGCAGTTATCCTTCACATAATACATAGTCATTTCTTTTCCCATTACTGTCTATACAGTACAACTGATGCTCTGAACATAGTGTGCTCAAAACAAAAATGGTCTTGTACATTGGAACTGTGTACAATCAGTGCTTCCATTTTCATGTGTAGGACAGGCCTTTGCTCAGTCATACACATGGACAGCGCTATATATAAATAAAGGTGTTTGTTGCTCCTATTCTATTATGTAGGCATGACAGTATATATATATATATATATATATATATATATATATATATATATATATATATATATAATACTGAATATTATGTTGTGTACCGAATTTATTATTGCTAAATACCTGAGTTGTTTGGCTTCTGCTACATACCTACAATCAACTACATTACTAGCTGAGTTAAGTACAAACTTGCAGTGTTAAAGATTGTGCTGCATTTCATTTTTCTGTCTATTTAATTGTTTCATTGAATATTGTGGTCTGTGTCTTTCTGTATGTATTTATTTTTCTATTTAATTGTTTCATAGAATACTGTGGTCTCTCTCTGTCTCTGCAGTTAGTGGGGGCTATTGTGTTTTACTTCATTGATATTCAGTGTTAAACTCTTAGCCTAGGGGGTTTGCCTGTATTTATAAGTGTTAATGAAATATCTTTGAATTTATTACTGCCGAATACCTGAGTTGTTCGGCTTCTGCTACATACCTACAATTGACTGTATTACTAGCTGAGTTAAGTACAAACTTGCAGTGTTAAAGATAGTTCTGCATTTTATTTTTCTGTCTATTTGTTTCATTGAATATTGTGTCTGTGTCTTTCTGTAGTTATTTATTTTTCTATTTAATTGTTCCATAGGATATTGTGGTCTCTCTCTGTCTCTGCAGTTAATGGGAGCTATTGTGTTTCACTTCATTGATACTCAGTGTTAAACTCTTATCCCAGAGGATTTTTCTGTATTTATAAGAGTTAGTGAAATATCTTTGAGTTTATTACGGCTGAATACCTGAGTTTTTGGCTTGTGCTACATACCTACAATCAACTGCATTACTAGCTGAGTTAAGTACAAACTTACAGTGTTAAAGATTGTGCTGCATTTTATTTTTCTATGTATTTAATTGTTTCATTGGATATTGTGTCTGTGTCTTTCTGTAGTTATTTATTTTTCTATTTAATTGTTTCATAGAATACTGTGGTCTTTCTGTCTCTACAGTTAGTTTCCTGCCCGCCCTCCCTGTTCTTATTTTGGTATTAATCTTGGTGGCTTTGGAATTGCCCGCCCCTCCTGTAAATTTGTGTTTGAACATTCCTCCTAGGTCTATCTCATTTGCTCACTCAACCAAGTACAGTGAGATCATATTTTGACTTCAGACACTCCTACCCGTCCTATCTGTTCAGCTCTATCCCAGCTCTATTCCAGTCTAGTTTCACTATCTCGCTCTACCTATTACACAGAGAACATTTGTGAAGGGCAAGCCACTTGGGTCCTTAAATTTTTAATATCTTCTGTTTCTCATTTCTCCCTTTCCACTTTCCAAAAAACATTTCTAAGCTTGTTTCCTGATTTTCCTGTAACTAGTCTAGTCCAGATAGAGATTTGCTGTGACCAGGACTGTTTGTAAGCTTATGAGCCCCCAAGGCCTTTCTGTGTTGGAGGGAGGCCTTCTAACTTATCAGTGGGAGTGGTAACCACTAGGTAGCCTATCTACCAAAAGAGTGGTTTCTGGCCCAGAAATTTTAATTTGTTGGACATTTGGGCAGTTTCTCCATCTCTTTCAACTTTCTAGTTTAAAAGCCTGCATTTGCACTTTTTTCCCACCTTTCCTGTAACTAGTCAAATCCAGATACATATTTGCTGTATCCAGAACTGTTTGTAAGCTTCTGAGCCCCCAAAGCCTTTTTGTGTTGGAGGGAAGCCTTTTAGCTTATCAGTGAGAGTGGTAAGCACTAGGTAGCCTATCTAACCCAGGAGTGGTTTCTGGCCCAGAAATTGTAGTTTATTGGCCTTTTGGGCAGTTTTTCAATCTATTTCAACTTTCTGGTTTAAAAGCCCGCATTTGCACTTGTTTCCCAACTTTCCTGTAACTAGTCTAGTCCAGATACCGATTTGCTGTATCCAGGGCTACTTGTAAGCTTCTGAGCCCCCCCCCCCCAAGCCTTTCTGTGTTAGAGGGGAAGCATTCTAGCTTATTAGTGGGAGTGGTAAGCACTAGGTAGCCTATCTACCAGAAGAATGGTTTCTGGACCAGAAATTGTAGATTATTGGCCGTTTGAGCAATTTTTCCATCTCTTTCAACTTTCTGGTTTAAAAGACAATGTTTGTGCTTATTTTCCACCTTTCCTGTAACTAGTCTAGTCCAGATACAGATTTGCTGTATCCAGGACTGTTTGTAAGCTTCTGAGCCCCCCCAAGCCTTTCTGTGTTGGAGGGAAGCATTCTAGCTTATCAGTGGGAGTGATAAGCTCTGGGTAGCCTATCTACCACAAGATCCAGGTACAGATTCTTAGTTCTAGCACTTGAATTTGCTTATTCATGCTCAGCACTTGTTCAGAACTTGTTGTTAGCACTAAATAAGCTACAAATTACTACAGCACTCAACCTTCCTCTTTAACTAGAGGAAAACAGTTTTTATACTTACTTTCCTCACTTGCTTAGAGGAAATCATCTCTTATACTCACTTTCCTCACATGTCTAGAGGAAAGTAGATTTTTATTCAGGCATGTCCATGGGTCAGCTCCCAGTGTTCTCTCCTGTCTCTCTGATAAATCTGGGCATCTTGGGGCAATGTAGCAATTGCCTCATGTACAAAGACAACCCTCTCCTCCTACCACCCAACACCACAACCTGTGAGATGCACTTATCTAGTCAAACTGGAGGTAAAGTTCTCTCCAACCAAGATTGAAAGTGAGAGTCAAGAGAAGAAGGTAAACACGTGCACCACACCACACTCATCACATAGTCCCACTAAACCTACACCACCAAAATCCACACATAGAAACACAAAAACATTCATGGAGGCTCTCAATAATAATCTGCTCAAGCAACAGAGACCTCCAAAGCAGAAACACAAGTAACCTCAACCCCCCCAACACAACCCAAATGACACATAGCCCACAGACTCAATGTGCCACTCAACCACTGCCCATAAGGCAAAATCACGTACCCAGCAAACTAGCCATAGGTGACTCTATAGTCAGGCACACTGATGTCCCACTCATCAGGCTAAACAAGGAGAAGGTTACTGTCAGCTGCCTGTCAGGTGTCAGGATCCACCACATAACCCACGCACTCAGGTCACTCCACAACAAGTGCAAATATGACTCTGTCATTGTCCATGTTGGTGTGAATGACCTGAGACGTACCTCTCTGGACTACATGAAAAGAGACATGGAAGAGATCTTCGATCTTGTAGCCCAGATAGGTATGATCCTAGCCCTGAGTAGCATCCTGCCATCACCCAGAATGATACTGCAGTACAAGGGCAAAATTATTGACTTCAACAATTGGCTAAGCTTCTGGTTTCATTCTAAGGGGATCCAGTATCTGTCTGCCTGGGATGACATGGTCAACTGACCACAATGCTTTGCCAGAGATGGCCTGCAGCTGTCACCCCTGGGATTCCGGATACTGGCTAAGGCTCTTGCTGCCCCTATAGTGCCTTTTTTAGGCAAGGTTCAAATGACAAATTCACCACTGTAACAGGAACAGGCAAGCAAAAACTGAGGGTAATGCTACTCAATGCTAGAAATCTAAATCTCAAAATGCACTCCCTCGAGGTACTCCTTAAAATGGAGAACATTGATATCTGTGCAGTGACTGAGACCTGGTTCAAGGCTCCAGAGAGCACCCCTGCATTGCCAGGCTATAATTCATACCACACTTTTTGGCCACCTAAACTGGACCGGAACACCAAAGGCGGAGGTGTGTCCATATTCATTAAGGATATCCACACCTCCAGACTAGTTGCTCAGCATAATGCATCCGAGGGTATCCAAGCGCAGCTAACTCTGGGCAAAACTGCAATCCAAATTGTAGCTTGCTACAGATCTCCCCCCCCCCCCACCATGCCCCAGGATTCCCACTCACCTTTTATTGATATACTGGAAAATTTTAGGGTTCAACCAAACACCCTAATAATGGGTGATTTCAACTACCCCACCATTAACTGGGAAAACTACTCATGTACAAACTCCTTCACTCAACGCTTTCTGGAATTCATAAATTCCAATGCCCTGGATCAACTTATCCACACCCCCATCAGGGGCAGCAATATCCTAGACCTTGTCATTACCAACATGAGTGACCCGTGTTCCACACATGAAGTCATCTCCTCATTGGTCAGATCCAACCATAAGCTAATCACCCTAGATATTCACATCCCGCCCCCACCCCCCATTAAGGAAATCACAATAAAACATTTCTCTAAAGCCAACATCATACTTCTTAAGACAGAAGTGGCGAACTTCTTGACACGCATGCAGATGGACAATACAGTTATGACTGCTGAATCCTACACAGATGCATTCTATAAGCACTTACACGAGTGCATAGATCATGCTATCCCAAACAGAACCAAGATGCTATCCTCCAAAAAAAGGAAGCCAATCTGGTGGTCCCCTGCCATAAACAAACTCTACAACAGAAGGAAGAAACTGTTGCAAAAGAGAGTAAAATCCCATGAGTGGAGGAGTTCCCTGGTCAGCCTCAGTAAGAAGCTGAGATCCCTTATAAGATCCTCCAGAGCTATCTACCAAAACAAAATTGCCACTGATTCTAGGGACAGCCACAAAGCATTCTATAGCTATTTCAAGAATCTCAATAGCAACACCCAGATCTGCACAACGGCATGAAAATTACAGAACCAACTGATATTGCCAACGTCCTGGGAGATAGGTTCAGTGCTAACTTTGCCCCCCCCCACCCCCTAAATGGCTCATATCTACACAGGAAGAATGCAGAGTCCCTGTAATCACAACTACCCAGGTAAAAGCTGCACTCTCTAAAGCCAAGAACACAGCATCCATGGGACCGGACAATATCCCGGGCTGCATTTTACACGAACGTCAGAATGAACTCGCTCCCTATCTAAGCACCATGTTCAATCATAGTCTCACATCAGGCTTTGTGCCCACTGTATGGTGCACACCAATAGTTATCCCACTCCACAAAGGGAGAACCACCACTGATCCCAGGAACTATCACCCTATTAGCCTGACGAGCCTAGTCTGTAAGGCCATGGAACATATCATCATAAACTCATAAACAAAGACATTGATAACCTCCAAACTCTGGACCCTACCCAGTTTGGGTTTGTGAAAGGCAGATCATGCCTCCTAAACCTGATTGACTTCTTTGAGGCAGTCACCAAAGCTGTAAATGAGAGTAAGGTGGTTCACACAGCCTATCTTGATCTCGCCAAGGCTTTCGACACCATCCCCCATTCTGGAATTATAGCTAAACTCATTAAACTAGGTATAAATCCCTATGTCACAAGATGCGTTGCCAATTGGCTCACTGACTGAACCCACACTGTGAAAGTTGCATATTCCAAACCTGACTTCAAACCAGTGACAAGTGGAGTACCACAGGGTTCAGTCCTGGGACTTCTCCTGTTCAGTACCGACTTCTCTGAGGTACAGGCTAAAACAGAAGGCCTTTGGCTAATGAAGTTCACAGATGACTGCAAACTAGGGGCCATAGTTGAGTCCCCAAATGATGTGGACATCCTACAGAAGGGCCTCACTGAGACAGATGCCTGGTGTCAAAGCCATGGCTTCAAGCTCAATGACAAAAAGTGCATTGTCATCCCCGTTGGTAAAAACTCTGTACCCATGAACTACCACATAGGCAGCAGTCTACTTAATGCTGAATGTGTGATAAGAAATGTGGGGACACAGGTTCATAGGTTCATAGATTTGTACTAAGCTAACTGCCCTTGTGAGCCATTTTAAGCCTAGCCAATTATCCTTTGTGAGACTCAAACCCTGCACCATGTACTTGCAAGGCAAATACCTTAACCATTAGGCCATCCTCCCAACCCTCCCTGTCCAGGTGGACAGTAGTCTCTCCTTTGATAATCATATTGCCACAGTAGTCAGGAAATCCTTCTACGTGGCACACCTCATCATAAAAGGGTTCTCATCTAGGAAAAAAGAGGTCATTGTTCCCCTCTACTCGACACTCATTAGACCCATTATAGAGTACAACTCTCCTTTTCTAATGTACCTCATAAGACATCTGCAGCAGCTGAAAAAGCCACAGAAGTACCTCACAAAGAGGATTACTGGCCTCAAACAGATGCTCTACACACCATCTCAAAAAACTCCAGCTTTACTCCGTAGCATATCGCCTACTCCGAGGTCATCTCTGCCTAACATATAAAGCTATGTCAAACCCAGAGCTGTTGGACATGCTACGCCTAAAAAAATCCCAGTCCCTCTGAGCTACACGCCCTAGGGACCTAAACCTTGTCATCAAAATAAACAGGACATGCTGGAGGGATAGATTTCTGTCCTAGAGACTTCCCATACTCTGGAACAAGCTACCCATCTATGTCAAGCAAAGTTCTTCATTAGCACTCTTCAAGAAAAATCTTGATAAGTGGATGGGAAATAGGAAATACACCCCGGGAATCACTTCTGTGGCTCTGCTCGACAGGGACACAGGAAAATAACTTTCTTGGGTGGCATAAGCTAGTGAACCTTGTTGGCTAGGCTTACTTAGGCCCTTGGACCAATATCCTAGTACTTACCTATGAACCTATGCATTTTACTATATAATTGTTGCACATTACTGTGTTTGTATGATTTGTACACAGACTTGTTTAGAGCCATTAGATATGCTGTCTACCCAAGTTAGCCATTCATTTCACTCTAGCCTGGTTGCACTTCCACACCATTCTATGTGGTGAAGACATATATGTGCAATGTGTCCCTTTATATATAGTTGTCCAGCTTTATTGTGTGTCTGTTTCTTTTGTTTACATTTCCTTGCTGATGTGGACCCCTGTTGTCTACCTCCCAGCCTCCTTTTACCTTTGTCACATATGTTGCACATATACGTGGCATACATTTATTGTGTTTTACATTAGCATCATTGTCATGTAGTTTCATCATTAAAATAATACATTGGGCAACAATTATGCCATTATACACATGCAAGGCATAAGCAGGTAAGGTCATTTTTCCTATTGTACTTGTATTTTGAGTACTAAACAGGACTTGTTTTCCTTCACTTCTAGGGACAAACTGGCTTTCCTTATCTAGCATTATGTACAATGTCATTATTTATTATGATTCCATGTCATTGCTGTGTGTATGTGTAGTAGTGTCGCTTTCTGATAGGATTCTGTTCATCTAATGCAGATCATGCATATAGGACAGCACGTATGTTTTGCCTCTGACATGGCATAAGCCTATTACATATTCAGTCCACTTCATGTATATTTAGGGTGTGAACAAGTAGTTGTGTATTACATGGTCACATATTTGTTTTATTGCAACACTGTTGTTTGGCATTGTAATTGTCTGTTTGCCTTTCACATGCAGGGTTAAAGGTTCTAGTCTATTCTCTGCTTGTCTTCTGTATTTCCCTGGGTGGATTTGCTTATCCATGCTGAAGCTTGGCTGACAAACATGATTGGATTCAATATCAACTGTGTCCTACAAGCAACATTTATTTTACTACAACCCACAAATACCAGCAGTCGTATAGCTTCAGGCAAAACTGTCACATAGTTTACAACATTTCAGCACTACATAATACATAGGTATATATGTATTTCTGCATTGCACCATGGCTGTTATGGATCCCTGCCCTGTTTGTCCATTTTCCAAAGATCTATTCTAAAGGGGCAATTTGTGAGGGTGTCCCGTATGACATCAGAAAACCCTAGTTTCTATATTGAGGGGGACAAATTGAAGTCCTTTTTTCTGGATAGAGGGTACCCTATTGGGTTGATTAATTCTGTTTATGAGGAAGTTAGGCAATTTAGAACAAACAGATTTGCCCCTATTTTGGGGAAGGGGAAGATGGATACACATGATGACCAACCCTACAGGTCTACTGATGTAATGGGCCCTAACCAGTTGTTTATCACACAATATAGTGAACATGCAGGACAGATCAGGCATATTATTGAAAAAGAATTCCGTGATTTTAGGGAATTCACTGATTTGACTAACTTAAAGGATCTGTCCTGCAAAACCATATACAGAAAAGGGTTTAATGTCAAGAGGACATTAGAGCAAAGGTCTAGGTTGAGGGGTATCAATACACCGAGGAAAGGGACATTTCGTTGTGGGTGCTGTACGCAATGCAAGTATGTTATGGATCAGGAATGTATATACTTGGAAAGTAGAAACAGGAGATTGTGGTCAAATAACTTTTACAATTGCAATTCTAAGGGCCTAGTGTACCTAGCTGTCTGCCGTTCTTGCCAGGCATTTTATGTGGGCAAGACGGAGAGGCAGCTAAGGAGGCGTGTATATGAGCACGTTTATGACATTCTAAAAAAAGTTAATACGAATGCATTATATAGGCATACTATTGTTTGTGAAGGAGCAACATTTAAGTTTTTTGTTTTGGAATCAGTTGGACAGTGTAACAGGGGAGGAAACTGGCCTGCATTGTTGTCCCATAGAGAAACATGCTGGCAGATTTTGTTGGAGTCCAATAAGCCCCCTGGGTTGAATGATTTCATTTCAATTGCTCCTTATTTAAAATTGAAGGCTGAACAACTGTAAGGTGTAGATAGACTTCTACTATTTTCGTGTAGTACATTTATTATTTTATATTTTAAAATGTATATTATGAGAATTCTAGATGTCAATGTTGTGTTTATTAATTGTGTTTCTTCATATGTTTTTCTTTAAAAATTCATATTGTAAGTTTATTATTTGTACACACTAAAAGTTTTTGAATATTCTTTGTGAAGCAGCTATTTTGATGTAGTATTATCTATATGAGCATATAAATGCTACACTTTATGTGATGAATAATATTTTATATTTTATATGGTTTTTAGTAGGAGTTGATATTGTTTATAAACAATATATATAATCTCTTTGATGTATACAATACTGAAAGTAATCGGGATTTTATGTGAATATTCATCTGGTGTTTAATGTGCACATTTGTAAAGAACATCTTTAGTCAGTATACTTCTGCTTTAACTTGTTCAATTATGTAATTTATCAATTAAGTAGTTTTTGTATATTTAGTCCATGGAGAGGAGTGGTTGACATCTGAAGAAGTTGTTTTAACAACGAAAACGTGACTACAGTTGTGATACGTTTAAATAAACAAGTTTTATTTTAAGGAGTGCGGCTTTGTTACTTGCCGGTGGGTTTGTTCTCCTTATTGTGAGTTGGCGTCCTCCTGCTGGTTTCCCTGCCTGCTTGCTGGTTCGTTTTTGGACCATTATACACATGCAAGGCATAAGCAGGTAAGGTCATTTTTCCTATTGTACTTGTATTTTGAGTACTAAACAGGACTTGTTTTCCTTCACTTCTAGGGACAAACTGGCTTTCCTTATCTAGCATTATGTACAATGTCATTATTTATTATGATTCCATGTCATTGCTGTGTGTATGTGTAGTAGTGTCGCTTTCTGATAGGATTCTGTTCATCCAATGCAGGTCACGCATATAGGACAGCACGTATGTTTTGCCTCTGACATGGCATAAGCCTATCACATATTCAGTCCACTTCATGTATATTTAGGGTGTGAACAAGTAGTTGTGTATTACATGGTCACATATTTGTTTTATTGCGACACTGTTGTTTGGCATTGTAATTGTCTGTTTGCCTTTCACATGCAGGGTTAAAGGTTCTAGTCTATTCTCTGCTTGTCTTCTGTATTTCCCTGGGTGGATTTGCTTATCCATGCTGAAGCTTGGCTGACAAACATGATTGGATTCAATTTCAACTGTGTCCTACAAGCAACATTTATTTTACTACAACCCACAAATACCAGCAGTCGTATAGCTTCAGGCAAAACTGTCACATAGTTTACAACATTTCAGCACTACATAATACATAGGTATATATGTATTTCTGCATTGCACCATGGCTGTTATGGATCCCTGCCCTGTTTGTCCATTTTCCTTCGTTCATGTTTTACAGTGCACCGTCTGTGTACTTAACCTTTTCTTAATGTTCCTTTCCAACTTTTTTCTGTCATGTTTTGTTACATTTATTATATGTTTATCCCTGCCTTTTCTATTCCTTCTATTCTCATAAACAATAGTAAAAAATGGGGCCTTTTCCCTCCAACAAAAACAAAAAAATAATACCCATACCTCTCTGATCGTCCCTCAGATTTTCCTTTTTAGCACACAGTTTGTGTCTCTCTCTTCTTCACCCATACTACATATCTGCTTTTCCATCTCCCTGTTTCCCTGGATGCGTGAGTTACTTGTGTTCCCCACACAGTTCTCACACGTATTGTTAGCTACTGTTTGCCATTGCAAAGTGGCCATGATTGCCCTTCGCCCAATTTCGTTTTATGTGGAATTTTGTGGATTCCATAGGATTCCGTAAATTGTAATGAATATATTTGTATTTTGTGCAGAACTCATCAAAATTTGCCAGATTCCACAAACTTTATGGAACCAGACCGTTAATTCTAAAATATCTAGCATTTTCTGACAACATTAACAAGAAGACTACATTGCATTATATTGCTAAGTTTACAGATTAGAGACTTAACCAGTAACTTTGACAAAAACACCCAAAACCGCCAAAACTTTCATCATCTGTGTAATACATTTCAGCAATACATATTTCCCCTCATCTCTACAAAAGTCAAAACAGTGGAGATTGACAAACATAGAATAATCCCAACATAGTTACATTTCAGAATTGTTATCAGTACATACCTTCATTTAATTTTATTACATATTTGCTTTGTTGCCTTGAACAGAAGTGATGAAAAAAACCTGAAGGTAATAGACAACCCAGTGATACAAACCATTTCAGATAGTTTGTTAACATGGATATTCAGCATGAATGCTTTTTAAGAAATGGGAGTTGCTTGTGTCCCTTATAAAACATAAACAATACATTTGTACATATCAAAAAGCAGTGCCCAAATGATGTTTAATAGAGTAGTGGAATGGAGTCCCAAATATGTCCTAAGTTTGACTAGCATGTCAGGCACAACGGAGAGTTGGACAGTAGGGAGAACAGGGAGGGGTTTGTTCATCTCAGAGGAAAGCAGTCTAGTCTTCTCTACCACCATCTCCCACAGAGATGGGGAACCATGTATAGCACAGGTACCTGGGGCATACACTTCCACTCTGCCAAGCACCTTAAAGCAGTAGTCACCTAAGGGGTATCCCCATTCTTGGGGACATATACAGACGTGACCATGCCCTCCCAGTAAAAAGAGACATTGCAGGAATCTCACATCTGGAAGGACACATCAGCCCCCAGGGTCAGGAAGTTACACCATTATCATGAAAGCAGACTCATGCCTCAATGACCAGCCCTCGGCAATTAGCTCTCATACTCATTGAAGAGGAAACTGGCTGACTGACAGCAGAGTATAAAAATAAAATAAAGAATACCTACATTTATATGCATTTGCAACTGTTTTTTTCCTCTTACCGAGAACTTGGAATCTGTACATTGCAACCAATAAACATTCATTCAGTTTAGTGCCTAGAGAAATTCAAGATCCCCTCCCTCAAGCATACCAATAGTTTAGAAAGTAGAATGGATTATCAGCTTCTTGTAAGAAAAGCTAATGCAGAGATTTACTTACAAGTACATAGGTATAAGTCCATAATGTTATGAAAAGAGAAAAATCATTATTTAAGTCTGTGTTGTAACTCTAAATGCTTTCAGTTAAGAACAGTACTGAGCAAAAGAAGGAATGTGCCATTTGGTAAGTAAATAAATGCACACATGACTGTGTGTGTTTGTATCTACATGCTACACAATATTTGCTAGGGTTCACTAAAATCCTGTCTATTCATGCTAACTGCCCAGTGAAAGTTAGTAAATTAATAGGAAGATGAGAAAATATAACTCAGGTGATGGTATAGACCCAATGAGTAAGACCTCATTATTGGCTAATTACCATGTCTCTGAATTGAACACTATGCTGTCCAACCAGACTGTGCTAATGTTCTCCCTAGAGGCCCATACATTAGCAAGGCTGACCCATGCACTCAAACAAACTGGTGGTGCTGCGGTAGCGTTGTCGCCTCATAGTAAGACGTTGTCTTGTTCGATTCTCATCTAAAGCATCTTCTGTGTTGAGACATGTGTGAATGGGCGTACCTTCGTTGAAGGTTGTGCGTCAGGGCTGGCAACTCAGCACTTAAAAATCTACTGCCAATCATTAGTGGACTGGAGTTCCACTGTGGCAACCCCTAACTAGGAAAAACCGAAAGACCCAACAACATAATCACAACCAAGTCTCCTTACATTCACAGAAGCACTCAGCCATTTACTTTGATGCACACTCCAAGCCAAACATGTAGACACAAAAACACACAAACACACACAAACACACACACGCACACACACACACACACACACACACACACACACACACACACACACACACACATATCACATGCATGTATACACACGCACACACATGCACACATATCATATGCATGTACACACACACAGGCACACACATATCACATGCATGTATACACACAACTTGAAAGAGAGTTCCATCTCTGAGGTAATGCCATTTTAAAAGCAGGCAGAAAAGTAATGAATTCCATATAACAGTAACAGCAGTAGTAAAAAGCACATTGTGTTTTTATAATAGTTGAGATGTTGAGAAATTGTCCTCTGGAAGAGACAAGAATATATTTGATATATAACATTTCACCAGCCTAAACAAAAACGGGCAGTTTGTTTTTGGAGAACTTTTGAGTTTAATGTAAACTGTGTTGTCCTTTTTTAATTAAACGCACACACACACACACACACACACACACACACACACACACACACAGATGCACACATATCACATGCATTTACACACACAGAGACACACACAAACACACCCCTTACATGCACCGCAAGTACTTCCACAAGAGCTAATGGGTAGTCAGTTTTTCCTCCTAGACTAAAATTTTACTCAGCCAAATGATTCCCTGAATTCCTCAGCCAAGCAAATCGAAAGCTGTAAATTTTTCAAGGCAGAACACATTTCTGATTGACATTAGAATGTGGTTTTGCCTGTGAGACCACTCTCCATTCTGAGGGAAAACTTTAGTGATAGAGCAGTCGGTAAATTAGAAAGGATTAGCATGTGATGAAACCATCTGAGTTAAAATTTCTACATTGTGCTAATCTTTTCTGTATCCCAGGGATAGATATTATTTTAAATGCAGCTGCCACTTTTCTTAATGTCTTCAATTAAAGAGCTCACAGAAAAGCTGCTTCTGCCAGTCACATTCAGCGAATGACCTAAACCATAGTATGATAAGAAGATGAGTGAGCACCTTTATTATTACATGCAAGCTAAACTGTTCTAACACATGGAGCTCCCTTGTTTTGCTCCAAAAAGTGGAGTGGTGACATAAGAAACTACTGTCATACTGAGTGTTCTGACTATGCTCCAAGTGTCAGCATAAAGATTAGCTTATTGTGCATTTTTCTGATGTCAGTGAAGTTTTGTTATGCACCTTGCAGGGCTGTTATGCTCTACGCTCACACTAAAGTATACACAACAGCCAAAGTGTTAAAAAAACTGTTGCTTCACTGTTCCACATCAAAAAACCTGATTTAATGAAGTATCTTGAAGATTTTAAAATGTTTGGTCCAACAGAGATGCGTGTTGCTTCTGATTGTTGTTTGTATTGAGACACTGTGATTCACAGCTTTAAAAGTTTTGAAACACTTTGGGTCCTCACAGCTTTTGTTTTTCTCCGTAACTCCTAGTACACTGGGGCAAATGAAATTCATGTACTACAAAGAATTATAGTAAGCATTCTTTAATGATAACCCACCAGTTATGTGCTCCCAAAACGGAAGTCAAGAATGAAGTTCTCAAAGCAAATTTCTTGGCATCTATTTCTTGAATACAGAACACCTGGGTTATGATCAGAGACCCAGTTATAATCCTCTATATTACAGCAAGATTCAAAAACAAAAAGATTTCCATAACACGGTACAGGACAGTGATCCTAGAAAAAAAAAATTAGGCACTAAAAAAATTATATCGGACCACTCAGTACAATTTGTTGATGGCACTTTGCTACTGTAAGATGCCAGTTTCAGACCTTTCTAATTCAGTTGATACTTTCATTATCTTATTCATCTTTAAGGGATATGAAAGACAGATAAGCTAACTGGAAAAAAAGCAGCATGAAAAAGTGTTAAAGAACATGCAGCTCTAACTTAATTGGAAGCTCTGCATACTGTAAAGTATGATCAGACTGCCCAGCATTTCAGTTTAGTATGTGTTTCTGCAAACCATTTCTTGAAAGCAGATCGATTATGTTCTGACCATAATTCTGTATAGCTTTTATGAGAAGTAGTGAAAACAATTTAATACAAGCACTCCAGTAATCATACTTAACCTGTACCTGTTCTCTAAGATGCTTTAACATAGTTCTGAACAAGCAGTGCATTGTACATCTGCACAGGATTATCTAGGAGACAGATGGATGTAGCAGACATCCATCATGCGTTCATTGTTGTTTCATATCATCTGGGGAATAGACAAAGGCAAAATCACTTTAAAGTACCAATTGTTTGCACCACAAATTCAAGTTTTGTCATCATTTAAGTAACAATATAGCAGCTTGCATTTTCAATGGGAAACCAGAGAATATTTGTCTACCCCTGCAGTATTAAGGTTTAAAACATTTTGGACCACACAGAGGTTTTTCCAACATAATCTGATAACAGAATATAAATAATAAGTAGCCTGCTAAAATAAAGTCAACAAGCAGTCCTCTGATCTAGTAATACAAACGGAGCGGTATTCAGCAGCTTGCTTTTATCCTCTCCCCACCACTACTACAAACACACCAATTTATTTTGATACTCAGTCCTGCAGCCTGATGGAAGGTTAAATGTCAGCTTATTTACTCATATACAACCATAAAATACCAGCACTCTCAACAGCTTCTGAAAATCCAGTGACAAATACATTTAATCAGAGATAGTGTATCAGGTAGTTAGCAGCTGTGAAACCAAGTGTATTTCACACACAAAAGCACACACACACACACACACACACACACACACACACACACACACAAAAGCACACACACACACAGATGCACGCATGCACACACACACACACACACACACACACACACACACACACACACACACACACAAACCAACAATTAATAGTAAGATCACAATCAATGATCTCCATCATGACTTGCATTGAGTATCTAAATATTTGTATATTTCAAACAGTAGTAAGACAAATTACATCTGCCAGACTATTGCTGTAGTTGGTAACATGCAGGAAGAAAATATAATTATGCCACTGAATTCAGTGTTCAGATTATTTTAATTTACAAAAACTAGATGCCCAAACATTAAATCAACAAACTGCATAGCACACATTATCACATAAGACTTTTTGCAAAGCCTAGGAGAATCAAGAATGTAACATGGCATGTCTTTTAGACTGCTGCAACATTCATGCATTGAATCAGAGCTAGTCATTTAATCTACATTGGCTCTGACAGAGACAGTCATCCTTAAACTGTTTTAACCTCAAGGCTCTTGCATTGATTACTGATGCAGTAAGGCACATACATAATTCACATCTGTCTACAGCACACCCATAGAATGGATAACACATTCTGGTATAAAAAGAAGACAGCACATTGTTATCTTAGTAATGCCAGTACAGATGTGAAAAACATTTGTTCTATTTAGATGCAATTCATGATGTTTTTAGAAACAGCAAATGAGAAATTACATCCAGCCTCAGTCAGCAAACCATCATTAAGAAGTAGTCAGGTTATTCTGAAATATTCTACTTTCTTTTTCCTTCAAATGGCTCCATGTGTCGTGTGTGTGTGTGTGTGTGTGTGTGTGTGTGTGTGTGTGTGTGTGTGTGTGTGTGTGTGTGTGTGTGTGTCTATATATATATATATATATATATATATATATATAGAGAGAGAGAGAGAGAGAGAGATAGGCAAAGACTTTGTTATTATGCCCTCCCCTATGTAGCAACACAGATCAACTGTTCTAGCCATCCTTCTGAAGAGACATTAAAGGAGGTTTAGTTTAAGTTTAAGGTTTAATTTTTTTTTTTTGTCACGGAACAGTGATTTTTTTCCCCTGGGAAAACAATCACTGTTCTGTGTTTTCATTATTATTGGGTTTCTGAGTTTAGGGTTCGATTATTACAATGTGCAAACTTATGTTAGTTTGATGTTGTGATATAGACCCTCTCCCTGGTGTCTTGGCCAGATTATTCCCATACAGTACGAACACCACCTCAACTCTCCTCTGAAATAGGCCATAGCCAGTTGTTCAAGAAAAGTAAAAGAAATCAGGTGCAGCAGATATACAGTAAATGACCCAATACTTCCTTGGGGCACTTTCTTTGGCTTTCTTTATGCAGTTACATTCTTTCATTCAAGAGGTGTTTTACAGCATTTCATCTACGTATCACCCCTGCCCACACATCCAAGATGTCCAGTTCCCTCCTCATCACCATAGGCACCTCAAATGGTATATTCCTGCTTGTTTCCTAATATTCATCATCAGTATGAAAGATTACATAATTATTTATTTATTTATTTTACATTTGGTGACTGGGGAAGTCTGACTGGATATATGTCCATTTTTAGCAGAGGCCAGGGATGAAAATCTTAAGAAAACAGAGTGCAAATACATTAGGAACACTAGAAACATTTAGAGAAAAGATTAATATGCAGTTTTCAGTAGGGTTACAAACATAGATAAAACACAGTAGACAACATCAAAATCATGCGGCTTCAATTTCTGATAATAATACACAAAGTTATGGGCTAACTCCCTTCAAGAATTTGTACACTTAATAGAGTATATGATTGAAATGCTTAGGGAGAGTTTGCAGGAACAGCAGGTGGTGATTAGTTGGGGTTTAAGCAGGGACACTGCCAATACTGTTGGAAGTGTAGTTTGAGGCTTTTTTTAACTGGGTTAAAGAGAATTGGCGAGTAAGTTTGGCAGGTAGCATATTCCATGTTTTGCCTACAGAGCCAGTGAATAGAGAGTCTCCAGCCACATTTATGCTCTTAACTGTTTGTACCAGCAGTTTGTCAGCAGAGCGTAGTGACCTCAGGTTGCTGTATGGTTTGATGATCTTATTTATTGCTGGTGTTTTTTCAGGTTGATATAGTATTTTGTGGGTTATTATAAGTTGGTTGTATCAGAGAAGACTGGGCCACTCCAGCCATCCTAGTTGAGTTAGGTTGATACAATAATGGGTCCTAGTGGTAGAACCTGTAGCAAATCTAGCAATATGGTTGTAACAACTAGCAAGTTTGGTAAGGGTGGCTTGATTCAGGTTAGTGAAGAAGGGGGAGGCATAGAGGTGGGTAGATAGTAGGTGGGACCAAGCGATAGTGGTTCTTGCAAAAGGAGTAAGGAAGGGTTTGATCCTGTATAGGGAGCCCAGTTTTTTGTTGACAGATTTGATGGTTTGATTGACATGGATATCATATTTTAGGGCATTATCACCTGTGATGCCCAGGAGTTTTGTGTGAGTATCTGGGGATATAATTGTGCCATTGTTGGAACTTACAGTAAAGAATGGTGAGGAGGATTTGCAGGTGGGGGAAAAGATGAACTGTTTAGTTTTGTTGGGGTTTAATAGAAGCTGACAGTTTGCAAACCATTTTTCTACATCAGTGAAAGTATTCCGGGTTAGGGTCATAAGCTCAGAGGAGAAGGTGGCACATATTAAAGTAGAGCCATCCGCATATTGGATGCAGGTGGCCTTGGGAGTGATGGTGAGTAGGTCATTGATAAACACTGTGAAGAGTAGTGGAGCCTTGGGGGACTCCTAGAGTAATGGGTAGACATGTGGATAGGGTATTCTGCCATAAAACTGCTTGTTGTGTATCAGACAGGTAAGACTGGAACCATTTAATAGATCTACTATTCAGTGACAGTTCCTTCTGGGTACGGAGAAGCAGTTGGTGATTGACCACATCAAAGGCCTTAGAGAGATCTAGGAAGAGAGCTGAGGTAAGTCTGTTATTGTTTTGGTTGATGTTGATAGAGTTAGAGAAGGATAGGAGGGCTGATGTGGTGCTGTGGTTTGGCCTAAAGCCATGCTGAGAGTTGGCCAGTAGTTTATTTTGGGTGAGATAGCGCATTAATTGGTTGTGTATGCATTTTTCCATAATTTTGGCCAGTGGTGATTGTATGGCTATTAGTCAGAAGTTTGAGAGAGCTAAAGAATTCCCTCCTTTATGAAGGGGAATGACATGGGAAATCTTCCAGAGAGAGGGGATAGTGGCTTAAGTCAAGATGCGGTTTATTATGATCGAGACAGGATATGCAATGGCATCTGCCTCTTTTTTAAATATTCTGGTGGGAGGAGATCAGCTGCCAGGGTAGTGGGCTTTAGTTTGTTAATTAGAGATGGGATGGCCAATGTAGATACAGGTTGGAAGGCGAAAGGGAGTGGGGTAGTGGTTGTGAAAGAGTTTTGAAAGGAGCTGGTGGGGGGTAGTTGGCTAGCTAGTGATTGGATGATTTTGATAAAAAAATTGTTAATGATGTTAGCAGTTTCCTCTGGAGTTTTAAGGTCGCAAGTTGAGGGGGGTGGGGGTGGAGGTTTGGCCAGGGTGGAGCAGTTTGCTTATGCCTGCCCAAAATTTTTGAGGTTTGTTCTGGTGTTTTTGCTGAAGGTGTTGATAGAAGTCTTTTTTGTTTAACAATGTGGCTTTCTTGGTATTATTCCTTAGTTGTCAGAATATAATATGGTCAAGTGGGTCTTTGGAGGTGCGCCAATTGTCCTATGCTTTATTTCTTGCTATAATTCATGCAATAATTGTTAGGCCCACGGAAAGAAAGAAGGTGGACTTCTTAGGCTAAGGGAACAGAAACAAGAGAGGGAGCTCCTTAAGCAGTTGTAATCTTCCAACCCAACAACTGTTTTACAGCTACTCAAAACCTCTGGACACCCACACAAATCTTTCCAACCCAACTCTTCTCTGTTATCAACTTAAAGATAATCCATGCTGCTGTCTAAATTCTCATCATCAGCTTAATAGGATCATAGGTAAATACTAGGCTAGCTGTCTTTTTGGACTATTTTAATTCTAGCCAATTTCCCTTTCAAATGTGATCATACTCCAAACATTGTAACACCTTAACCATTTACTGACCCCCCCCCAACCCCCTTAAAGGGTAAGTAAAGGCCTTGATTAGATTTGAAGAACCCTGCTTTATTAGCACAATATTCTAGCCCCTGAGCTACAAGGCCACCAGTGGAAGTATTGACTCTATACACTGTTTATTAGGTCAGATGACGATGAAGGTGAAGGTTTTTTTTGTGTGTGTGCTTTACTAGACCCACTTCATAGTATCTTTACCTTCCTGTTAAACTTTCTACTTAGGTTTGCTGGATGCACATTTTTATAATGATAAAAGAGAAGACAGTTATTTTACCTTCCTTCTATGCCTACTTAATATTCTACCCCTCTCTTACCCACCTTGCCCCAGATATCTCATACCTTATTGAATGCCTCTCCAGTTTCTCTCACAGTCATCCAGTATTCATTGGTGCAGCAGTTAGCATTGTTGCTTCACAGCAATAACTTCACTGGCTTGAATTTTGACTGGGGTGTTTCTGTGTGGAGTCTGCATGTCATCCCTGTGTTTGTGTGGATTTCCTCTGGGTGCTCTGGCTTCTTCCCTATTCCAAACACATGCATCTGGGGTGTTTCTCTTTAGGCCTCTGCTGAAAATGGTCTCTGTCCTAGTTGGACTTTCCTGGTAAACATGTGTTAAATAAAAATATTCCATTTCAAAGACCAACAACTTTGTCTGTGAAAGATTACCTTGCAAAATCTAGGAAAAAAGTTGGTTTCTACAATATGGTGCCAGGACCATTTCTTCTGCGACTTTACCCTTTCCTATTTCTCAACATAATTTTGTGTGTCCATATTATGCCCTCCATCTCATCTGATCTCTTGTGAGAGATGCTCCAATTCCTATAGTCTCTAATCATTCTTTTTTTCATCCATCCCACATAACCTACTGGTGACTTCACTCAACTTTTTCTAGCATCTTTAGGGCCATCTTTTTGTGTGGCTCCCAGAATTGAACACAGTTCTAAAGGTTTGACCTAGCCAGGGATCTGAAGAGTTGAAGAATTGCATTTCCACTTTTGAGCTGTGTCCAGCTGATTATACATCACAGGGCTCTATCTGCTTCTCCAATGGTTCTCCCCATCTGTTTCTTTTTAAATCCAGCTGGGTGTGATAAAGACCTCTATAGTCTTTTGTTACTCTGTCACCATCACTTCCAAAGCTGTAATGTCCCACATGTAGCAGTACTTCCCATTAGTCTATAATATATCTCCGTGCCACCTTTATGCCAGATTTGTCAGCCTTTCCAAGTCCTTCCTTAGACTTTCCTCTACTTCTGCACTGCTGCATCTATCTTAGTGTCATCAGCTAATAAGCTAATCCTGTTCTCTGCTCCCTTAGACATACCTGAAATGAGTACACAGAAGAACAGTACCGTCAGGAATGATGCTAAAATATGCACCTTTTATTTTAGCTACTTTGTCAGTTGTGCTATATTTGATAAATTCAGTAAATTTATGTTTGTATTTTCTGTATGCTCATCAGATGGGCTTCCTATGTTTCATTTGAAGCAAAGGTAGTCGTGCAACCATTGATCATACAGACTCTGTCAAATGTCCTAATCAGCGACTTTCTATGATATCAAACATAAAACACTGAGAAACAGAATGCATTATATAAGACTGAACCGCTACAGCATGAGTGACAGAAAAGCTGAAGTATATAACTTTGGCAATGTCCCACAAGCTGCTTGTTAGCACATTGTTACTCTATATTAGCTGTTGAGTGTTAAATTAGTGGTTCAAAAATTATTGCAGATGCTAAATTTTTTCGTGATTATTTTATCTTCATCTGCATTCAACATCATGATTATAATATTTAGCTATTCATTTAACTGAGACCAAGTCTCAGTTAAGACTTAGATTCAGTGTATATTCGGCTGTCCAGCCACTTTTCTCCCTATGCAAGCATGGTGTTTTACTATGGGGGGCAGTTCACTAAGGGCCTACCCGCAGTTTTGCCAGTAACATATGGAGTCTCCTACCCCCACAGATGAGTCCTTCAACAGTCACATTGTTTTTGTTTGATATCATACAGTCTTTGATTAGGACATTCAACAAACTCTGTACAATCACTGGTTGAATGACTACCTTTGCTTTGATTGAAATGTAGGAAGCCAGGCAGATGTCCAGTTACTTCCTATAACATATATTTTGTCCCTGCCTTCAAATGATGCATCCATGGGGAGAAACAGTTTGCAGTGGGTACATGAATTTTCAGTATTCTGAAAGAAATTTTGAAACAGGCTAACTGAAGATAGAACAATTAGTCGCTTACACCAAATGTGGTATTGAGAAAATGAAGTAAATTAGAGCAGTGCTCTATGGTCTCCCACAAAAGAGGGTCTTTTCACTAGTGGTCTTTAATTATTAACAAATAACCATCTTCCTGTAAGTCTTTAAGACATTTTTTTTTCTTTCAAGTACAAGTATCCTAGAATAACTGTAACAAAATATGTGTGTGTGATATATTTCTTTAGGTATTACAGTATCAAAAGACAGCAAAATATAACCCAGATATGGCAGACCACTATTTGTGGTAACAACAACCCACCTGTCAATCAGATAATAAAATCAATAAAACTAAATGCAGTTAAATTCAAGTCAATGGTATTGAAAGCAAAATGGGATAGAATAAGATAAGATTCCTAGTATAGTATACAGTTCTTGGCTTACAGTAAAGCAATGCACATATGTAACACTGAAGCACTGCAATTAACCATTGACTATTATGAGGTGATCACATTTAGGAAGAAGACAAGGGGTCTGTGTATCACCCCAGTGACAACTCCAGTGTGTTTTGGGCACAAATTATTTCAAACATTTGAGTTACAGATTTAATAAATTCAGTGTTTACTACATGCTTACTAGAATGAAAATGTTTACAATAATCTGTGTATAAATGAACATCATTGTTGGGCTTAGTAGGGTTCACATAGTTTTCTTCCAGAGATAACTCCGTGAGAGACAACTATTTGTTATAGAGTTACATTTCTGTTATTATTGTATACCAAGTATTATACATACACTTTACTACGAAACTTATCCTGTCCCACTTTGCTTTTGTTACTTTTTATATGGCTATAGCTGCATTATTCAGGAAATAAATAGGCAGCCGCTTCTCATGCATTAAATACAAACACATGTTTATGAAACTTATTAAACACAATTCCACTGAAATAACTAAAATAAAAAATACATATTTTAGAATCAGAATACCCACTTTACATGAGAGCACAATTACAACAAAAATAAAAGGTAAAAATATCTTGTCTCATGATATTTAAACAATCAAATGAGTTCACATTGAATGAGAAATTAACACATCACCATGTGTATAGTCAAGGTCCTTATTAATGCTACAATCGCATTATTTACATTTCTAAAAACTTAAAATTAAAACTCTGATGTATGCTTGACTTATGCAGATGTGATTGTGGCACTTGTAGAGATATAAATGAAAGAGAAATAACAATGATCACCTGTTCTAGTTTCATATGTTAAAGTGTACACTTAAAAAAGTCTAGCAACCTTCAGTTATTTGTAGATTAGTATTTGTAAATACAAATGGCATCCCAAACCATGCTCTCTCAACATATTTTTATCAATTGTGCTAAGTTACTGGCAGGACATCTGAGCTGTCAAATAATATCATACATTCCTACTTAACAGGTGGAAAGTGAATCCAAGAGCACAGAGCAACAAGCTGGGTAAGGCAAAAACAGAGGGCCATTCACTGAGATGTGAGAGGGGAAGGCTAACACAGGGAAAAAATCATTAATGGATAGGAAAGGTAAGGCAAAACATGGTAACCAATCACCATCAGTCAAGGAAGGGAAGCAAAACAAAACACATTGCTGAAAGGCAGGGAAGAAAGAGGATACCAAAGAAGTAAAAAGAGCAAAAGCAGACAAGACGCTGATTAGGGACAGGCGGAGGGTGGGGAAAACTACAGCACAGACATCACTAACAGGGGAGGAGGGAGCAGCAAACACACCAATTACCACTGACAGGTGGAGAGGAAGGCAGATAAGCAGACAGAGGACACTAGCATTAATATCCAGAACGAGAATCGCAGATGCATTACATTAAGTACTGGAGAAACTGAGGCAAATGACAAATGGAACAATTATCACTGAGAGATGGGGTGTCCAGTCCAGACTACCTGCCATTTTGAGGTTGGGAGGCTGCCCTAGGACACCCTATACTAGAAGGCTAAGAGGAAAGGAGCCAGACATAGGATAGCAAGAATGATAGAGGGGAAGTCTAGGAGGTAGACATGGACACTAGATAATGGTCACTGACTCGGGCTATTAATGGGGAGCAATAATACAACCACTGGCAGGAAGGCTAGGAAAGCAGCCAAAAACTCTGATCAATGATGAAAGTCCGGCAGTGGCCCAAGTACTACCAGATGTTTGGGGATAGCCTCCAATCTTCAACTGTATTAGTGTCTGGAAATGAAAGTGAACAATGTCATTATTAGCAAGTACGTTATCACAGGGTTTGTGGTCAGTGTAGCTTGGCAGACTGTGTCTAGTAGTGAGATCATCTCTAGACTTTTCAGAGGTGTACCTCCATTCAGTTCTGAGACAATAGGGGTTATAATGGATGCTATATGGATCCATTCTTAGAGTTATTGAGATCTCAGAACAATAGAAAGCAAAACACGGAGTATTCATTTAGTTCAGAAGGGTGGCAAATGTGTTGTGCTTCAGCAATTTAAAAAAAAGAACACCAAACTGGATTCAAGACGTCTAACTACAGGACACAATAACTGAGAAAGGACTGTAAAAGTCAAAGGAGCTTCATTTAAAACATAATTTTTATTTTCACACAAAAACTAACCAAGCTCTCAGCTAAGAGCTTTCAAGGTTACTAAATCATTGTAAGAAACATTAAACATATAAAACTCAAACAGTCAAAGAGCAGCAAACAATTAACAAGAGTACAAAGCAATCTGAAACTGTTGCTAGGCACAAAAGAGCACAGAAATAAATTAATATAAGTATAAAAACATGCATTCATATAAAACATTATTTTTCTAAGATAAATTTCATGTTGAGCTCATTATTCGTCCTTTTGATTCAGTGTTTCATATGAGAAAATAAAGTTGCATCTATTTTTAACAGAATTCATTTACTGTCTAGAATTGCAGTTTAACGTCTGGTATGCAGTGTGACAAACCAAAATGCTGCCAGCCCAGCTAGCTGAAATTTTGTAAATAATTATACGTCACTTGAAAATATTAATATGATTTATATAAAAATGTGACACTGCCAGCCCAGCTATCTGGAATTTTGCAAATAATTATATGTTATTTGTAAATATTAATATGATCCACAGGCTTGTTTTACAAATATAAGAGAACTATATGTTATGTGGATATTAAACTACTGATGCAGATGTGTGTGTTAAACTGTATGTTGTGTACTGAGCTTTAAGAATGTAACCACAGTGTACCCTGCTGGAAAAGAGCAGAAATGTGTATAAACTATATATCTGTGCAGATGTGTGTTTTAATGGTAGAAGATGGAACATACAAAGTTGACTTGCAAAACCTCAAGAAAATAAGTGGAAATTATTTTACAGTTCTGTTATCTCTGTTTCAACTCAGAGCAGATACAATGTCTAGAGTTGGAGGTTTTCCTATTGTCTTGAAACAGAAATAATTACTAGGTTTTAAATGTAAAAGTGTTTAACTGTTTTATGACTTCCAGTTCTTGGCAAACATCTGAGAGATATGTACCTCTGACACAGAAGTACTAAATTCTAAGTTACTGTTAGCCTGGGAACTGAAGGCAGGTGACAAAGAGTAATGCCATTCCAGCTAACCCAGCAGTAATGTGTATTATTAATTTAAGAACTATCTCAGAGAGTGAGTCTGTGCATTTTGTATCTTGTCCTGGATCTAGAAGCATCCATTCAGCACTTTTCATCTGCATTTGGCTTGCTCTGTAAATAAGTTATTTAGGGCAGAGTATCTCTTAGATATAGATAGGAATATAGTAAAGATTAGTTTAAATGTTTTCTGTATTTATTTGAGACTGCCTGCAATGTTGTTTTAAATTATTTCCTGTGATTCTGAACTCTGTAGTCACTGTGTTGAGTTATTGAGTTATTAAGTATTGTCTTGTTCTTTTATTATTTATTATTAAATATATTAAACATTATAATTGTGGCTGGTTTGTTTAGAGCTATTTTAGCTCTTAGAGTACTTGCATGTTTAGAGCTATTTTAGCTCTTAGCGTACTTGCATATGTAACTGCAGTGGTTGTGCTGTGGCAGCGTTGTTGCCTCACAGTAAGACGTTGTCCTGTTCGATTCTCAGCTAAAGCGTCTTCTATGTGGAGACATGCGTGAATGGGCGTACCTTCGTTGAAGGTTGTGCGTCAGGGCTGGCAACTTGGCACGTAAAAATCTACTGCCAATCAGCGGACGGGAGTTCTGCTATGGTGACCCCTAACTGAGAAAAGCCGAAAGACACAAACAAAAGAGTACTTACATATGTATTTGTGACACTGTATAGGCCACTACAAACAGCCTTGGACTTGGTCACCCTTACCATTTAGATAATAGTAACATTACACAGTAAGATTGGTCACCCTTTGGGAAGGGCCTTAAAGTAGCTGATAAGGGGTTCTGGTGGCAGTGCTAACTACCCTTATGATCAGGGCAGAAAGGGGCATAGAAATGTAAACCTGTGCCAGCCTTTCCCAGGAGTGTGTTTGTGTATAAATCAAATCTCAAAGTGTGTGTGTGTGTGTGTGTGTGTGTGTGTGTGTGTGTGTGTGTGTGTGTGTGTGTGTGTGTGTGTGTGTGTGTGTGTGTGTACATGTCATCCTCCCAATGTGCACATCCCTCACTGCTGATAGTGGTGAGGATTGAGGCTCCTGGATTACTGGGCTAGTGCAGGGGCATCACAGGCATTACATAAGGTGTAACTGAATGCAAAGGGTCATCGTTATGTGATTCCTTAAAATGATGAAACACTGGACTAGTGGTACGGGTCTAGCCATTGTGATTCAGGAATTTCCTCTCACAGAACTATCACTTCTACCAGCAAAAAAAATCTGTGAATCACAAGTTTCCACTTGACATATACTTAAGTGTTTCACATGGGTGTATAGTTAAAATCTGATGCTGCTTATACCAATTAAAAATAGAAGTCATACATCACTTCAGCAAAATATTTTTTATTTTTTATTTTGTGAAGGCAAACCCCATATACTCCACAACCTTCCCTCTCTAAATATACTAACTCTGAAATCACACAACATTGGAGGGTAAGGAAAAATTATTCCATACCCTCAGTGATAAGCAGTCTTGCTGAAATCAGTCACCACTTTTTAACTAAGTACGGTATATGACAAAATTAACCTGCCAAGTCCTGTTTTGGTAAAAACTTAAACTAACAAATAGCATAGCTCCCATTATAGATACCATTAATAAGTAAGTACTAGGCTAGCTGCCCTTGCATGCCATTTTAAGCCTTGCCAATTTCCCTTCAAAAGTGAAAATAAAACCCAGTACCTTGTGTCTGTAAGATAAATACCTTAACCATTATGCCAATGCAGGAGAAAGATAAGGCCTAGCTTGTTAATAATTAGCTAAGTCTGAATCTTCTTACCCATTCAGAGCCAGTTTTGTCTTTAAAGAACTCTATTGGACAATACTTAAATGATTACAGGACCTAAGGTTAAAGACAAATTTAAATACTCACAAGTTTACTTTGTTCTTAAACTTCTGCACAACTTGTCCTCTACCTTTTTGGCTCCTTCCTTAAATTATATGACCTACCGCATGATCTTAACTATACTGTGGCATTATCAGTTACTACAAGTGAAAACAGGTTAGGGACAGAATTTTTTGGTCATTACTTACCATCAATCTGAAACAAACTAAGTATCAACATAAAGAAATGATATCACTTGGTGAATTTAAAAGCCTAACTCTTAGCATTGGTCACAGCGAAATTTCAGCTGTGATGTGACTAAATAAATACCATAGTAGCCATGCTATATTCTTTCCTTCTTGATTATGCTATATAGATCCCATTTTATATACCATCTTCTGCTGCATCATTATGCGTTTAGAGTTAGTTCTCTTTTCTTTACAGCTGATAAATTAAATTAGCATGCCAGCTAACTTTGATTATGATTTTTTTTTTTTTGTAAAATGTAAGCCATAAGTTAACCTGTATGAATTCTTACCATTGTTGCTTGTTTTTATACTTTTATACTTATTCATTCTTGCCTACTGCACCAAATGGTTGTTGCACCAATGTGATTACATATTTATTTTTTATAATTGTTTACTGGGATAGATCCATGGTGGTGGTGCTGCCATAGCGTTGTCGCCTCACAGTAAGACGCTGTCCGGTTCGATTCTCAACTAGAGCGTCTTCTGCGTGGAGACATGCGTGAATGGGCATACCTTAGTTGAAGGTTGTGCGTCAGGGCTGGTAACTCGGCATGTAAAAATCAACTATCAATCATTAGTGGACCAGAGTTCCGCTGTGGCGACCCCTAACCGGGAAAAGCCGAAAAGACACAAACAAATAATTGTTTACTGGGATAGAGCACTGATCAAGTTTGACCAATTTCAGGCTCAACCTGGGTGAAATACAAAACATTTCACAACAACAAATACAGAAATCTAAACAATAACAGAGTAATTCAGACTAATTATATAGAAAACTGTGTAGACACATTCTAGTGAACAAGCACAATGCAATGTACAATCAAGTGGATTGTAATGTGCAATATATACGTTCGTTTTTAAAATGGGTCAGTCTTCAGTGAATCTTGAGAGAGAAGAGACCATAAAAGGGATAGGTTAGGTGGTAAGTTCTGTGTTGAGCAGGAGCATTTGGCTTGGTTGAATAACTTATTTTTGGGTTGCATTCTGAACTTAGAATAAGTGTCAATTTCCTTAATGTTGATGGGGACAGCTTGCCAAAGAGTAGGTGCCTGCGAGGAGAAAGCATGTGCAGTGCTGTGGGGTTTGGTTCTAGGGGTGATTATAGCTGGAGAGGCATGTGAGTAGTGTCACAGGTTATACGAGGGCACTTTTTCATGAAGTCTAGCTGCATGGGGAGCAAATGTGTGGAAATGAAGTAATCTGTAAAGTATGGATCCCAGAAATAGGTCAGCTCTTTCTTGTACCCCACTTACATTTTTATATTTTGTTATTGTACCTCTGCTTATTTGCCCTATTATGTATTTGCATTGAAGCTTTTCTGCCAAGAGCTCCACTAAGTGTAGACTGTTCTCAGCTAGACACCCTAGTGAACTAGACAGGCATAGTACTATGGCCTTGGAGTGGTGCAACACATGCTAGAATTCCCCAAAGGGCCTTGTGCATCATTCTTGTGTGCACCATGATTCACAAACACAACTGCAACTGCATATGTCTCAGCTGCAGAGGACATGTATATTGAACATGTGAGGTGCTTACAGGTTCTGCCCTAAAATGGTGAATAGTATAGGTACATAAGTCTGGATGGGGGATAACTGTCATGGATGCCTCTTTTCAGCATGACCACATCCCCATCCCCTCCACCATATCTATTCACATTTGCCGATCCATGGCTGAATAATAGTTAATGTCAACAAGAGATGAAAGAGCAAATTGTGGCCTATATGCCTGATATATTATTAGACATATGATCGGCACTTGCAAAATCACAAACCAGTTTGGGACTTCTGTATATTGACAGAGAGGGCATTTTCATATCACTCACCAAGGAATCTCAGAACAGCAAAACTAGGGGAAATGGGAAAGGCACAAACATTCCCTGAGACTGCATCCCTCTGAATTATATGACACCACATTTATCTTTGCTACAAGTTCCTAGTTAAAAAATTCTGTGCACTTACTCTTTTCCAGTAATGTGTGTGGGAGAAGCATCATTCTCATATTGTGAAATCTTATCTACATAATCAAAGATACTTTCTAGCAAATGCTGGTTATTTCCCTTGAGATTCAACAAGTAAATGTTAGCAGACAAATAAATCATCTCTTCCTATTCTGAATGGCTGCAGTGAACATTTTCTGACAAATTCAAAGTTAATGTACTGCATTTTCTTATTCCATCTGGAAGTAATACTAAATGTGCAAACACTATGTAACACCTTAATCACATTTTATTACCAGTGTTTATTATTTTTCTGTAATATTTTCCCCAGAAAAAAATTCCGGTGCTTCCCATCTTTACTGACAAGCTGTGCTCCAAGTTTAGTAGTTATTCTCTTTCACGTTTCCTCTTCTTTTAGGTGTTAATTTTCTGCTAGTCAGCGCTGCCCTTTAAAAACAAACTGATAAGATACCTACACATAGATTGCAAAAAGTTGTAACTACCTCTTAAAAAAGAACAAATGACAACACAGAACCTCCTACAAAACACAAACAATAAAGCATCTTCTTTGCAAAAATATTATCTTTCACCAAAAGTTAAACATCAAGACTTCTCTTTCGACAAGTACTATCCCTTACCAATGGCTTCGTAAAATGTGCAGGGATTTAAAAGCAAAGAAAACATATCTCTATATATAAATAGATAGGCAGATGTATGCTTACTGTTTGAAAAAGCAACTCAGTTATATTAAGATCTGCAGAGCCTGAGATGGATTCCAAAATCTAGTTACAGACAGTGCAGTATGCGGAGGGAAGACCTCAGCACACCAGCTGTGGACATGATTTCAGAAGGTACGCTGCAAACAACCTGAGCACTTATTTATTCAGTGTAGAATAATTATGGATTCTGCATCCACTCATCGGATTCCAAAACACATTGTGCATGCCCCATGCAATTTAAATGCAACAAAGTGCATCGCTGACTGAGCTTTCAAAATCTTCAGCAAATGCCATACTATAGTGCAAGGAAAGAAAGCTATTCCACAGAGTCCTACAGAATCCATAATAATACCAGCAAAAAAATGCTACCTGCATTGAATGAACTGCAACAGGCTGCCATGGGAGTCTGACATTTTTATTAGCTGTAGGTGACTCCAATTAGTACATTACAGTTTATCTGTACTTTACATTGATATATGTTACTTGTGATATTGGCAAAAGTTCTGGAGTATGTTCTCATTTGGTTTCCCATTTGCATCTTTTGATAGGAATGGGTTTCACAGAGATATGTCCATTGTTGCTTAGTATACACACACATACAAATGAGTCTGTATGCATACCTATGTCACTTGTGGCCTGAGCTGATGGTTTGTGTTGTGATAGATTTATATATGTTTATATTGGTATATATTAGAATTATGTTGTTATGTCCAGTCCTCAGTATTTACATCTACTGGGTAATTGCCATTAGATGCAATCTGTACAGCTGTGGTGGGGCAACACTTGAACATCAATGTTTAATGTGTGTAGTCTGTCAAGACTCAAAGGTGTTGTGCATCCTAGAAGGCAGCCAGCTTGGCAGGCTACAACTAAGCCAACTCTCAGATCAAGAAATCATTGGCAGGTACCCCCTATACAGCAGGTACAGGCTGTGTACAACATGTGTGCCCCACAGCCACAAACCTCTTGAAACAAAAGTGTGTCTGAGCTTAGGTTCACTGGCATCCGTGACATTTGAGTGACATATGGAAGATGCTGTAGGAGTGCCACATACAGCTGCCAGTTGTATCCTTGCACAATTCCTGGTAGCAATGTGCACCAAGGTAGATGCAACTCTCATGCACCATTTCTATAATATTGCAAACTTTCTGCATGTTCTTGGTGCAGTAGACTGCACCCACATCCCTATTAAGACCCTTGTGCACCCAGAAGCAGAAAGATACTTCCAGGTGGTGAGTGCAGCATAACAAACATCATGATGACACTCCCCAGGAATGTCCATGTTGCTGCCATATGGAGGGAAACTGGTCTGAGGACTGTATTTCAGAAAGGTGAAATACTTGAGGGACTACTACTAGGTAGTGCAGGGACACAGCTAGGATGTAAGGTAAATACATCCCTGTCGATATGACTCATGAAGACAACATGTGTGTTTCCCTTCCTACAACATGTGACTGTGTTTACCCACTCAAATCCTGGCTAATGACCCTGTAGAGAGAACTGTCCAACCCTGCAGCGTAAGCCTACAATATAGCCCATGCAACAACGTGAAATACCATTGAGTGTATCTTTGGGTTACAGAAAGCTAGGTTCAAATTTCTGGACACAACTTGGGGTGCACTGTAATACACACCTGAAAAGACAGCACAGATGATTACTGTGTGCATCATGCAACACAATATGCTAACACAACACACGGAGGTCTTCCAGCTGCAGGTGTGGGTGAACTATCCCAAAAACCCCAGATGTCTAAAAGATGACATTCCAAAATTATCAGAGGAGGAGCAGGAAGACACAGGGGCCAAAAGAAACAGGCATGGGAAATGAAGGATGTGACCACAAGTCCAGGCCCAGGTGACATGCAGCATCTGACAAACACTTTTGAGTCATGACAAGCCACGCTTAGAGAAGTTCTCACATTAACCACTGATGTTCAGCTATTGCCCCACCAGAGCACAGACTGCATCACAAGCAACACATAAACAATGTAAAGTACGGATAATGTTTGTACTAAATGGAGTCTTCAATAATTAATAAAACTGTCAGACTCCCATGGCATCAGACTTCAAAACAACCACAGGCAGATTATATCGTCAATGGTCTGCACAGCAATCATCATCGACATGGGGTGAGACTGACACTACAGGACATAGTGGATCAGCTGTCAGTGTTAGTCTAATGCAGTCTTGGATGCACATGCTCATTACTAACACAGTGGTTCTGGTTGCCCTTACCACATATGGAAACACTCTGCCCAGATTGTTCCATAGAATTGAATGATGGGGTCATACCAGCATGTGAACACACACAGTGGGAAGGAGCATGGGTGCAAGTTGACTGTCTGGTCATGACTGCATAACCCACACCAGATTATCCAGCACCAGATGTGTGCCCACATTGAAGCATAGACATTGACACCTGATGAGTAAGGGTTAGTCTGCTGAGATGGGGCCTTACTCTGCTATGTGGTATTTGACTACTCATAGTCAGGGCATGCAGAATCCTGCCTGTACTATGGGACTACTATAGTACTAATAATAGAAGTAACAACGGTCCACAGCTCCAAAGGCAAACAAAACTTTAATATGTGAGTGCCTTCATTCACTCAAATCAAATGAACTTCTTGAGACCCTGGTAGGACAACAACAAGAGTAACAGAAATAACATGTATGAAACAGAGGTAAAAGTATACCACTGACACCCTCCTGATGTGATGAGCTTTTCTGTTGTATTGTGAATCCTGCAGTAGGAAAATGCAGACAAAGCAAACATAGTCATGATGTATGCATGCAGTGGCATAGGCGCATGATAACATATACAGCACAGTAACAGGTTATGGTGATACTCACATGGCTTATGATGCACCTGTTGGCCAGATGTCCCTGTGCAGAAAAACAGTGACATTAATTTCAGACAACCCAGTTATGCTACATGGTGCTGCTGCCTATGAACATGGTGGGGAACCATTCCTCATCTGTCATGTCCCCAGAATATGTACCTTTAGTTTACAATGTCACGGAAATATCAATATGAGTATACAACACTGGCATGAGAGAAGGTAGGGGCAATAACAAGTAATATTCACATTAGCAGTATATGGTGATACTCAGCTGTTGTGTCCTGCTGTTGTGCAGCGGTGGACTGGCTTGTGCAAATGAATGCAGACAATATTACACAAGTGATTGCCCTGTTATGTATGCATTGAAGTTGTATGGCAACATGTCATTACACTTACATTGGTCATCATCACCCTGTCTGGACCCATGTGCATGATGCAATTCTGCTGCAACACAAAAATAACAATGCATGAATATGCATGCAACAACAATATGCAATGCGCTAATCTATATGCATCAGTGTTATGCAAAGTAACACATACATGTGCAGCCTGGAACATCTGCTTCTATCCTATCCTGGATATGTGGCATTCCTCACTCACTGCACACAGTGATATGAGAAACTGTGTGATAATATGCATGGGTGTCAATGGTGGCCCACCACTGGTGGCATCCCTCAACCTGTCATACCAGTATGCCCTGTTGACTGCATGAAGGATCATGTCAGAGCATCACTGGCAACAGGCATCCCTAGATCTATTGTGACCTGCCACAGCATTAATCATGTTGGTGAGGTTGTACCACACTTCATTCCTCCATACTGTATTTCCTGCCCTTCCAAGGAATGTCTGTCCATGTTGTCACAGAGCATTTGGATGGTGCATTGTTGCCTCACAGCAACAGGTTCTAGAGTTTGATTCTCAGTTGGAGTGCCTCTGTGCGGAGTCTGCATGTCCTCCCTGTGTTTGTGTGAGTTTGTTACAGCTTCCTCCCATGTTACAAAGACATGTATCTGCAGCATTTCTACGCAGGCCTCTGCTGAAAATTGGCTTCATTCCAAGTTGGAATTTCCCAGAAAACAAATGTTAAATAATATATTATAATTTCATTTTCCTGTGGCAAAAAAGTGTTGGCCCTACATCTGTTTGTCATCTCAAAGACAATTATATGCATGTTTAGATAAATGTGGTGGCCCACACATGAAGATGATTATGATGATGGTTTATGCTAATTTACTTTCTCAGCATTCCAGTGCAATGCCAAAATCTAGGAAATAGCCCCTGTCCCATATAGTACTGTGACATATAAAACAATATGTGATATGAAAACAATGCCTGAATATATAAGACTTGGAACAACAACATAACTTGTGATATCTCTAGAAGCTGTCCATGGGATTTAAACACATTACAGTGGATATCACAGTAGTGGAGGTCCAAAGAAAAAGCATTGGGCCAAACAATCCATACACTTTGCATGCAGTTCGCACTAAGGTACTACACATAATATATAAGTAAATCAAAAATGTTTGAGGGCCATCACACACACCTTATAGCTGCAATGCAATGACGGCCTAAACAGACAACTTGTGTAAAAAAATATAGCCATATTAACATGAATGAGCTTATATCTACACAAACAATACTGAGCAGTGAATGCTATCCCCATTAGAAGAGAATATCTGAAAATTATCTATTGAACAACTTACGGAAAATGTCATAAAGCCTCTGTATCCATAAGCATACCACACACAGTACGTGATAAACAGACATAAACAGGGATCTAGTTTTATTGAGGAAATAGTTCTAGTACTTGTTTTAATAAGCATCAATGAATGCATATCCATAAACAAGAATATGAATACATTATACATAGCGACATACAGATCATTTCAGAATCCATAGGTTTCTGTACATATACCACAGACTGTACCAAGTCACAAACAATATATATGGAATATCCATTAGTACATCCTTATGTACTGTTCACTGGTGCTATTTACATTTTTCTGTACACCTGCAAATGGGGAAGTAGTGTTTGCTAGTGATGCAGATGTATCCAACTGTATACATACAGGTCAGTCCTACACCCTTCCAGTAAGTCACATAAATTTTTTATATTGCACACAATTTGTCCTAACTGCATCAATCTAAGCATATATACACATACATTTTTAGGGATTAATGATAACAGAGTCTACAAGGAGAGAAACATATCCCATCACAGCAATGCTAACAGGTGCAAAGTTACCTTTGTAGCTACGTATAAGTCAGGTATACCTGAAAGTGAGGCCAGTTATGTGCACACAATGTTTAAGTCCCATTTGTGTCATACATAATTAATGAGGTTCATTAAAATTCAGGGTTTTGAAATTTCATTTGCTCACATCCATGTAAATCTCAAATTTTAGTGCATTAACCAATAGCTTGGCATAATGGGAAGGTCTCCAAGCAAATGCCCACTAGATACCATTAAAAGGGACCATATGCAGCATGTGCCCATTATTTTATAAATGAGCTAATACCACCCCATAAGTGCCACTTTTAAATTGTGATTTTAATACATTTACAGATCAGACCATTGCTACCTGCAAAATGAGTGGAACCTCAGTAAGCAATTTGTTGACTTGTGAGCTATCAACCTTATCAACATTATCATCAAGATGGCTGCTTCCAGGAGGTTTTGACATGTCTGGGTGACCAAATGGACAAAGGAGGAGACCACCCAAATACTGATAGTCTATGCTAGAGGGGGGCGTCACATGAGAGGAGGACCACAGAACTTCATGATGATTGATATATGGAACCAGCTTGCAAGGAAGCATTGACATCAAATGGGAATCTACAGGACTGGAATTCAGATTCACCACCACTATGATGATCTGCATTGGAGTGACTCTGAGGATCTTCATCAGAGGGATGTCGGGGTGCAGAGACAGACAGTGGATGACTACAGTAAGTGTCACATTCCTACATATGCCTATACATTACTAAGGAAATCAGAGCTATAGCTGTGACCCATATATCTGATATATGCCTTTTTAACACATTAAATAGTTGCACTGGCAAATAGTTAATCTGGATAATCAAGAATGCAAAGTGGCTGTTCTCTCTGAAGTTATGAGTTTGATTCCTATGAGGTTTATCATGTACATACTAATAAACCAATTAGATGTTTCTGCTTTCCAACATACAAGTACATCATTTCACACATCCAGTATGGTTGTGTATCACTGATGACAATAGTACCTAGGATGCTAATGACTACACATCTCTCCATTATCCATAATAATTTGAGATATCACCAATCTACTTTTGTATGTGTGAAGAGTAACTGCTACAGACATCTGTTAGTCCATTCTAATTTACAAAGTGCACAGTATTATTAAAATCCCATTTGTTTAACACAAGGCCACCGCAGGTCTGAGTGTCCACCCATATCTTCAGTGTTGTAAAACTTGATGCTCTCTGGCAGTTGTGTAGAGCATGAGGGTCTATAGTGTTCAGGTGTTGGATGTTTCCATATTCCTTTGTCATTCACAGCAATACAGATACATATCTACATAATAGCAGTTTGTTAAGAAGGAAGGTGTTGTGCTGTGTGTTAGTTCAGCCTGTAAAGCAAGAGGCCAATGTGTATATTTCATGGCTAACTGTGGGTTCAAATGTAAATCTTGATCATTGTGTCTGTAAAAGTTTTGAAAATGCTTTTGTAGATACCTGCTTATTGATATTGACAGGTATTTTGCACATGTATAGGTCAGATTTCTATGAATACCTCTATTATCCATAATGTTTTACCAACAGCAACTGTTTACTACAGTTTTGTGCATAAAACTTTGAACATACTAGGATAGTGCTGCAAAAGGAATGTGGAATAGAGTAACACAAATTGAATTTAATGTATATAAGTGTGTCATTGTTTATTAATTCCAATTCACCACTCTTCTCATATTTATATTTGGAGGGAGTGAAATGGTCAGAAATACATTTTGACTGTAGAACAGGAATGTGTTCCATGACAGTGTTCCACTTTCCACTGTCTGAGGTATGAGCTTTTACAGTTGTGTTTTTGTGTTGTGACCACTGTGCTGACACGCATTCATGCTTGCAATTTTATTTTCATAAATGAATAGCATGTTGTACTTCTTGTAAAGCTTAAGCCATAATCCATATTATTACCCCATCCCTGCACATGCATACCGCAAATTTGTTTAACTGCATTTCATCCATGCATTCTCAGGCAAGATGGATTCGCTAGGCAGATAGGTGTCAGGGTTAGACTGTAAACATAGCTGGGAGTTAGAGGTTTAAATCTCAGGTAATCCGGTCTGTGTTCATTAGTCTTCCAATGTGTAAAGAGCTGTGTATGAAACATTCACAAATGTGTATGCAGATTCTGCAATGTTATTCCATTTAAAAGTTAAAGAACATGATCTGATCAGTGTATTTCAGTGTTATGTTATACCTACATTATTCATACATGCTTTTTCTTTTTTGCAGGTGATGAAGAGCACACAAGAGGAGCAGTGCAGAGAGAGAGTTATATAGTGATTACTTTTTAACATTTTTTAACTAAAATAGATCTGATCATTGTTACAGGATATATATTTTTTCATTACCAGTACACTACTTCAAATGCAGGACTACCCATCATACATCTGTAAGGTAAGTACAATAGTCATACAATTCTTGTAATTACAAGTATGAATTACATAAAAAATATGTCTACATATGAGCTAGCAGCAAGCCATGTTAGGTGAAGGTAATATTTTGAATTGTATGTCACAACTTAGATGAAAGTCAGTTATGTGTACCTTTCACTGTGCTTTTAATTATGATAGTTCATATGTAGTTTAACAGTATTTTCTGTGTTGTTTCTAATGCAAGCATTGCTCAGTGACTGATCTGGTTTGTATAGGCTATCTATTCCTATACTAGATAGGTGTATGCTGTGTCAGTATTCCTACTGTCGTTGATAGATTATATCTTGCATGCCTTTCAGTTCAATATGAGTATTGCCTCTGTCTAAAGCACCCTTGCATCCTCTGTTTAGGGATAAGTTGTACACCCAGGCATTCCTGTTTTCATTTCTGTCAGTTATGTTATCAGCATCATGCTGTTTGCATTTTGCAGGGTCATACATTGTGATGGCTAATAAATGTATGTAGTGCATTGATACATCATTGGTAGATATTCAGTACTGTTTGTAGGACATAACCTATGTTTTCATATGTCACATGCTGTCACTGAGTTTCTGATTATCCATTATTTCTAGGATGCTGTGTTGCATTCCAAAGATTTGAAATTGGGTGAGATGATGACCATGTTGCCTTGCCCAGCTCTTTAACGTAATATCTTTTATATTTCCCACTGGATTGTCATTTCACTATATCATCATTGTACCAATATGTTAATTGATGGCTGCTCACATGTGTCATTACATGCACAGACACTTGGGCTACAGCTGACATTCACATACCAACATAAATGTGCAAGATACACATACAAGACAGGAAACATGGAAATAGTGATATCCTCTCAGACAGTCCACTGGCCAGTACAGTGAGGCATACATCATAAGTATAAGTATTAAGCACTGCAGGTCACAGTACTTGTATTATTTGTCATTCTCACAGTGACGTTTAGCAAGGTAGACAGGTCAGCTTTACATGACACAATGTCATAGCATGCTTCGCTTCAAATATGATACGTACGTGTGCTGACATATCATGACATGATATGTAAGTGTGCTGACATATCATGACATAATATGTAAGTATGCTGACATATCATGACATGATATGTAAGTGTGTTGACTGTGCATATGCTTGTTATGCATAATGATGGCTGATAAATAAGTGTTCAGGTAATGGCAGGATTTCCACTGGTAAGCTGTGTTATTCATGCCATAGCATGGCCTGAAGTAACCTGCTCACATTCTGTGCTGGTTACGGTGGCCCTGACATGTGTCTGTATTGATAGCATCTGTAAGTATATATAAAAAGACATAAAGAATGTGTCATTTGCATGAGGATCCATCCATTATTTTTATTACACTTTTCCTATGTAATCATTTTAGGTCACATCATCTGAAAATGTGGTTTTAATGACTTCTGCAATGTATGCTGATATACCTTTATTCTCATAAGCAGACATCACATGTTGATGGGATAATGCTTAATGTCTGTAGGATTTCATATGTGCACATCAGTTTCTGTTTAATGTCAGCCATGATTTTCATAGGAATGTGAGGCCTGATAGACATATGGTTTTCATTATTATGATTTTGAATAATGACCTACATCACATATGGCTGTACACTTGACTACGGGCATGCCTTATTCTAAGGTTTCATTCTGACTGTTTTCTGTCTGTGCATTGTGTCACAGTAGGTATGTTATGTAGCCATATAGTAGCAGGTATGCATACGTTCTCTCTTGTCTTGTGAATTAACCCGGACAGAGCATGGGACCCTTGTATGCTCACCCATCAGATGTCAGGAAAAGAGTACATGCCAGACCCCTGCCTAAGTACTCCAGTGATGATAACGACAATGACGGTGACAATAATGACAATGAGAAAACTGCAGTTGGATGTGCCATCATTCCTGCTGCACCTTGGAGGAGATGCTACCCAGCACCATTACAAGACAATTACCGGGAACAGATCCAGTAGGTGATGACCGATGTCTTTCAGACACAGATTAGGGATGTGATGGGGAATATTTTCCAGGATTTGGCATGGGCTCTGCAGAATTCATTCATAGAAATAGCCAGGGGGATCATTTGTGATGTTTACTTCAATCACAGTGGACCCTCAGGATCATAATTATTGTCTGTGTAATGCACTTGTGTAATGTTACCTACCATGATGTTTTCCATATAAGTGATTGGACTGTATAGGCACACATGAGTAGGCACAGAATTTTGCTGTCATGCTTATGTGGTGCACAGCCAAATGCAAAGCCAGATAATTGTCAAATGGGGCCTTAGGCAGGGTAATAGATGTGCCCCCCCCCCCACAGCAGCCCCTGTAACAGCAGACCCACCTCAGTCATTCTAGTATCCCATTACTTGGCTATTTCTCCCCAGTTACCATAAATACTGTTCAAATCTGTCAGTGTGCATATTATTTGTTTCTTTACTTCTGCCATGATTACAGATATTTGGGTTTAATTTAAAGATTTTATTTCAAATTTTATAGCACGAACACTGATAGCCATTACTAAACAAAACAATAAATCTCACAATGAAAACAGACAATATGAAAAGTAAACTTCTCTGTCCCTGAAACCCACATTCAAAGAAAATGCAATTGGCCAATGGCAGATTAAGTTTACCTTTGGGCTGTTTTCAAACCATATGCCCCTTGCACACATTTTTAGGACCATGCATTCGTGTATGTTTTCTTTGATTCACCTTCCTGATTGTATTAAATTATATTCCTTGTATAATACAGCACCACTTTTTATAGTGTGCTTTAAATTTGTATTTTTGAAAAATTTTCCAGTAAGCAATGAAACAAAATGGTCCGGATTCCATAAAGCTCACAGATTTAGCACACTACTACACTGACATCAGTGCTAAACTTGCAGATAACAATGATATACGTAAATGCGCCACAGTGAACTCAGAATACTTTGATACACAATGGAGTATTGTAGTATCAACAGTGTACTAAACTTACCTGCAAGTAATCTGTAAGTAATGAAAAATCACTGTCAGAAGAGTGTTGTGCATTAACAAAGTTTCAGAACGATTATCATACTTCAAGCATCCTAACAGTCTTACATACATATCTATTAAGGAATATCTCCATTAAGCTTAAAGACAGCTGCAGAATATAGCAGACTGTTATTATAAAAAAAAAAATTCTAACCATCACAATGTAAGCTGCATGGCACTTGTAATACATATTTTCAGACATCTGTCCAGAAATGTTAAACTGCAGATATTTCTGTAATTCATTAACTAACACAATATACCTGTGTTCAGGCATATTTGCCCTTTGTAATAATAAAAAATTAATAATTATGAAGGGCATTCATGCCCAAATCACCACAGCTAACATTAACCAACAATGGGTTCGAGACATGTATGGGGAGCACACGTAACGCACACATCCAAGGAAAGTGGGAGATAGAGAAGAAGATGTGGGGTACTGGTGAATAACAGGGACACACCACAGGGATGTTGGATTAGGAAAATCTGAGGGAAGGTCAGAGGGACATTGGCAATTTTTTTTCATTTAAGAATAGAAGGAAAGGTAAAGATACAGAAAGAGGAGGAGGTCTTCACAGCAGGTATACCCACAGAACAAATATCTTTTTTTCTCCAACTTTTGTTTGTCATATGACAACATATGACAAACAAAAGTTGGAGAAAAAAAGCATTACGGACCGATAAGTTACACAGACAGCACACTGCACAACATGGGCGATGGAAAGATGTCACACAGATTGTGGATGCATACCAGCCATGGCAAATGCAGACAAGGTTATCCACCTATGCACTATCACGTTATAGTATGTTGCAAACTGTGTGACAATCATACCTGGATGTGTATGATCAATGGCAGATGTGTGCTGTAGGGTAATTAAAGATCCCAGTACAAATTGGATAAATAAACAAAACTCCAAGTAGTCTGTCAGCAATGCAAGTGTAAGCTAAGCAACATCACACATGAGCAAATGCAAGGCTAACAATGCTAGATAATTCCAGCAGAGCACAGAACCGAACTTATGACTATGTATGTAAAAAATAAAGCAACAAGCCAAGCACAGTGCCAGATAGCAGTACTACAGAAAAAGCAGCAAAATGTCTGCTAAATACACATGTAGGTGTACACATCCCAATGTGTAATGGAATTCATATATGTTATACTCATATTCCATGTCAAAGGCAACACACAGCTGTAGGTGTATATGTATGACTGTCATTGGCCTAAATGAAACACAAAAATCAAGGTCAATCACACTCACCAATGACATGACATGTAAGAATATTTACAAAAATATAACACTACATCTTAAAATACATCAGGTTGTGCACGTGGATTTAAACAATGTACACTGGTTAACACAAATGTATAATGAAAACAAGGATGTATTGCAAGCAGTAGCCAGTGACTTGTTTGCAGATGTCCTGCATTATAAAATAGCCATACATTTGGCACATTTACCATATCAAAAGCATAATACATGGCAATGGTCAATAATTGCAACAATAAAAGCAAACATATATGCAAAATATAATATAGAAATATGAAGGTAGAAAGTATGTGGAAAACCTGGGTCCACATCAGGGAGAAAGCAGGACAAGGTAAGTTGACACACTGCAAATGCATGTGTACACCATACAGGAGGCCATAAAAGCCAACCCAAAATACTTTTAAATAAATTGAAAATGTTTGTCATATGGGCAGAATGATTTCTGATGTCATCATAAATGGCCATGTATAAAACATGTATAAACAGTAATGTGCAATCATGTAACATTAATATGCATAAGTAAACAAGCTACATATTTCAAGCACATACATATATGCTATCATGTAAATGTTGCATGCACCCTTCTCATTACTGAGCATAACACACTTCTGTGATGATCATTACAGTATATCAGTGGTAAGTCAGTGAATGCTGACATGTTAAAGATGTGGGAGGCTGTCATAATGGTTAAGGTGATTGCCTTATAGACACAAGGTACAGGGTTTGATTCTCACATGGGGTAATTGGCTAGGCTTAAAATGGCCCAGAAGGGCAGTTAGCCTACTATGAATCCAACTATATACAGACACATGTGAAATGTGTACAACTATTAGCAGAAGGTGTGAACTTATGTGAATAAATAATGAATGAGGAAATTTAAGATACAGCAAACATGGCTTAATATACTGTTAAAGAATAAATTGTCTATACCACTGTGTATAGATTAATCCTAATGCAGTCAGAAAAGAAAAACTGCACATAGCTATGATATACATGTATATGACCTCACATGGCACACAACGTCACATTATGCCTGTGGGACAGCATGACAACTGCCACTCAAAACACATTGCAAATGACATGTCCTTCTGTTGCACATGCATGAGATGGCAATATACAAATACAAATCTCATCAAAGTGGATGTGCTAGACTATGGACAATATCTGTTGTATGTCATTTGCTCTGAGTAAATCACATGTTTACAGGCTAACTGTTGCAGCACTAGCTGCAGGTTAACTGCCACAATGCATGTGGGAGAAAAGTATAATGTATTAATATGTTTCAGGCATTCGTTGAAACATAATTAAATGTCATAAGATGGTAACACAAGTTAGCTACATACACATTTTAGTATCCACCAAGGATGAAGAACCTACAATGTGTACAAAGGTTTATTGAAACTCCACAAGCAACAACTTTCCACCGAACCTACAAAGTGTACAAAGGTTTATTGAAACTCCACAAACAACAGCTTTCCACTGTTCAGTGGAAAGTTGTTGTTTGTGGAGTTTCAATAAACCTTTGTACACTTTGTAGGTTCTTCATCCTTGGTAGATCCTAATCTGTGAGTCCATAGTCCTGCTTGTCTTGGTGTTGGAAATGGTTTTTGGATCGTGTTTTTTGCATTACAAGTTAGCTACATGGTATGCATGCACAAGAGTGCATATACAGTCAAATAAATTATATGGCGGTCAGCATATTGGCAACATAACATACATAGAGAACACAGACAATAACTATAGACCTGAGGGACCAGGCTGATGGGGATGAGCCTCATGAATGATCTCCCAGGCTATCTCCTTGAACAAGATGCACACTGGAATATCCTGGACGAAGTTCCCCATCATGTGCCCCATCTGTGTTCAGAACACATCAGTCACAACCTCCCAGGTCTCCTCTCAATAATATACTCGGTTCCTATCCTGGTATCGTTAGCTCAAGAGTGCAGCAGGTATGATGGCTTGGGTAGGTGCAGGTCCAGCTTCCTCATAATCATTGTTGTCATCATCAATGTCATCATCTGAGGACTCTGGTAGCAGCCTGGCATGTGCTCGTCTACTGTGTTTGATAGGTGAACTTCCACATGTTCCATGCTCTGTCAAGATGAATTGCAAAACATGACAGAAATGAAAAGCGTATGTCTATCACACAGAACATTCTCATGAAGATCATAGCTGACCTTAATATGAAACTGATGGGCATATCTGCAGTATAACATACCATCCACTGGTGAGTTCGGCAAATACAATCATAAGACTGAAGGTGTAGTAGCACACATCGAACATCTTATTTAAAACACAGTTTAATTTTAAATGTTGCAAACATTAGCAAGTAGCAGAATTATTATCAGCACAATTGCTGCTAATGAATGGCTCCTAATTCACATAACACTTTCCCTGTGTCACTTTATCTATAGTTATGGACCTGACTAATAACAGAACATATCAGGGAGAATGTATCCATTACCAATGTCAGCAAACAAGGCTGTGCAATGGCATGCAAAAACAGCTTACCAGTGGAAATCAGGACATCACCTGAGCATTTGAATGCTGGCCAGCATGAAGCATGGCAATCTGATGCAAATAAAGCACATATAACACATCCTGATATTTCAATGGAAGCATGCCTGACACTGCCTCATACCACATTAACATAACTGAACTTTGCAAAAAAGAAGCTTGCAAATGTCAACATAACAGTATTAAAGTGTCTGCACTGTTTAATAACGCAGTCTGCCTCAGTAAACTGCTTATCTGAATGAATAGAAGTTGGTCATCATTCCTTTTCTTTCTCCCTTGCATGTCTTCCCTGAACAGTTATATCTCTGTTTGATGTAAATGTGAGGTTCAGCTGAAATATCTCCCCCACTCACCACCTGATAGTCCAAAGGAAATACTGTATACCACATTCCACACAACTATCACTAAGGAACAGCTCTCCAATTCACTTTCAAAGGCAAAATACACTGCATCGATGGGCCCAAATAACATGCTTACAATATCATATGAAACATGTCCTCTCTGGTCCATTTGAATCACTTTTCAGCTGTAGCCTGCAGTCTGGTTTTTGTACCAAATAATGGAAGATGGTGACAATCATTCTCCTACACAAAGGATTTCAAAACACTGATCAAGGTAAATATAGGCCCATATGTCTGACCAGTTTCATATGTAACCCCCTGAAAAGATTTATCATGGACATGATAAATTAGGACATAGATAACAGAAACACTGGCCCTGTCACAGTTCAGCTTTGTTAAAGGAAGGTCATGCCTATTAAATATGGTGGACTTCATTAAGTGTGTCAACAAAGCAATGGATGGGGCCAGTACTGTACACACAGCTTACCTCAACCTGACCAAGCATTTTGATATAATACCCAACTCAGGCATTATAGACAAGTTCAGTAAATTAAGTATAAACAATTTTATCCCCCACTGGATAGCCAAATGGCTCACTGATAGAACTGAGTAGGTCAAAACTGGTGAGGCCACATCCACCAAGAATTCAGTCAGTGGCAGTGCCCCCAATGGCTCACTACTGCATCCACTGCTTTTTGGCATCTATTTCTCTGAAGTAGAAGCAAATGGTGAAGGATTGTGGCTGACTAACTTTGCAGATGATTGCAAGCTGGAGGTTATCATTGACTTCCGTGCAGATACAAACATTCTTCTAGAAGGCCTATCTGTGTCTAATAAATGGTGACACAGCCATGCTCTTAGAATCAGTTGTAAAAATTAAATAATTATACCCTTTGGAAAGTCAACCATCACAGATAATTAACATGTTTTTAATTCATCCCCAACAATCATGCCAGTGGTCATGATTCTTTGTATGCATGTAGACAGTAGCCTTATGTTTGACCACCACATGTTCACAGTGGTTAGGAAATCCTTTTGTGTTGCACAAGTTATAAATAAGGGCATGGCAAACATGTCCAAAGAGGTCATTACCCCACTGTAGGCTGCTCTTATCACACAATCATAGGTACAGTGCTACCTTTAGTATGTATCTGACCAGGCATATGCAGAAACAACAACTACCTCAGAGTTAATAAACAAAGAATACAAGGTGTAGCAAACATGCCTTATTGCAGATGGCCTTAAAGACCTTTCTCTCTACTCAGCCTGATATACATTTCTGAGGGGTGATCTTATGACTGGCTTACAAGGCCTCCACAAACACCACAGTTATGAATCTCCTGTATATTCATAACTCCAACAGTACTAGAAATGCAAGGCCCAAGAACCAGAAAGTTGTCTGACTTAGAATATGCTGGAGGGACAAATATGTCATTAACGTAGTAATAATCTACGAATGTAGGAATATGTCTATTGTACAGTCTGCATGTAATGATTCATATGAACAGCCACCAAGTGTCATTGTTAATATGAGAAGAAAGTGAGATGACAATATTGTGGAAACTAGCCAAGCTATATGACCAACTACTGAGCCAAGCACCATGATAATTGGCTGAACACACATCATTATAATAAATACAATAACAAATTTTTTATATGTTCAATCATCACAGCCCGTGACATATGAGAATGTAATAAATGTTGTACTATCAGTACTGTAGGTGTATAACTGTATGTATTACATACCCACAATTAGTACCAACCAGTAGCATGAGAAATGCAAACATCCTGATGCTTGCTGATTATGAACTGTTGCAAAGAAATATCTATCTGCACAAGTATCGGCAAACCTTGGATACAAGTGTGTTGTAGCAAATACACCCAATGTGTTGTAGGCAGATGCAATACCAATACTGAACTGCAGGGCTTGCTGATTATGAATTGTTGAAAAGAAATATCTATCTGCACAATTGTCAGCAAACCTAGGCCATAACTGTACTTAAACAAAAACACCCAAGGTGTTGTAAGGCCATCCATGCAATGCCAACATTGATCTGAATAGTGTGCCACCCAGTCTATAAATTAATAGTCTAAATACTGAGACAGAAACTACCCATTCAGTCTCTGAAAAGGCAAGCTATATATAACAGATCAATCACTGGAAACTACAACCATACATGAAAGGGTGCAAAATTATGCAAATAACAATCAAAGCACTAAGATTTATATGCAAGACCCATCTCAAAATATGTGACAGATACATCAACCCAACTGTTGTTTAGGTTGTGGAGTACATTTCAAAAACTGTGTGCTGAAAAAAAATGGCTTAATGCTACATGATACTTCAACATTTTTGGATTTAAATCACAGTTTTAAGCACAGCTAACTGTGATAATTTCACTTATGTTACTACTGCTTGATGGTTAATCATGCATTCTAAGGAATATACATGTTAATGTGAAAAATACAGGCCTGTAACAAGGATCAGATACATTTAGTTTCATAAAAAAGAAAAAGTAATCAACATAGCTCTCTCCCTCTATTGCTCCTCAATCCTGTGCATCCGCACAATGCCCACATCATGATTCCTGGTCCAGTCTTCATCTCCTGAAAAAAAAAAATAGAGCAACTATAAAAGAAGTACTCCTCAATGTCTTCATCTGCTGAAAAAAGAAAATAAAAGAACAAGTATAAATGATATACTCCTCAAATAACAGTAATATACATTTATCAGAACGGTTTCTATACACTTTATTTTTGAATAGTATTAGATAATCACCATTTATGTTTTTCAAGGTTACATATAGGTTTTGAAAAGACTTGCCCTGGGATTCATGAAGCTTGTGCCAAGTGCAGGCATAGCATTGGCGATCTAACACCAAATATTGCCGCCAAGCGATTTAGGTACGAGCGGTTTCCACGTGCACTACCTGCATACGCTATGCCCTCACAGCTCCCGGCGCCTGTATGCTAATCACCCCATGCGCAGCAGTGTAGCATGCAAATGAAGGTATATAGTGATTCAGGAAGTGGTGCAGGAGTAGTGTAAGCATGCAGAAATCTAAACAAAAAAAAACGGTTTACATTTTTCAAACATAAAATCAGAGCCATGACAGCGGGCCAAACTCACGTATTACACTGTTAATATATGCCAATGGCTAACTATATAGCCATTGGCATAAAACAACATGCACAAAATATGAAAAAGAACATTTAATATTATGCCCACACTAACGCGAAGTTAAAGCGCAGGACATCAGTGCGCAAAGGGGATCGCAAGGAATATACAAAGATATAGAATAAAACTGTAATGAAACACATATCATGATTTCCCCATAATAGTCAATGGCAGGCATGCTACACCATACTCATGGTGCAAGGGTAGATAAGGGGCAGTGACAGTGTTATGCACAGTAGCTAGGAATTAGTAGGCAATGCCATGCAAATGAGAGGAGTAATACTGAATCGCAGATTTCCCGCTGGTGTAAGGATGCACAAAACAGCATAGCATTATAACACCGAGGTTTGCCCTTAAGATTAAAATGACATCAAGAAAGGAATGTGTCGCCATTGCTGTAAGCACATTGGAGCATTGCTAACCCGGTTTGCCTGTTGCTAAGCAAAGCTGCAGGATAGGGGTGTGTTGAAGTAGCCATAGCCTTGCTTGGCTGAGAGCACACACGGTAACCGAATGTGCATGTGAATGTGGATGAAAACGCACTGTAAACCCGGTAAACGGCTTTGCGCGGATCGCACCAGAGCGGAAACAGGAAGGATACGGGAAAAAGGTAAGGAAATGCTGCAGCATGGAAATAGGAGTACAAATGAGTAATTAACACCTAGGAACCCACAATGGGCCATTGACAACAGCTAACAAGGCTGCTAGCAGCTACCTGCAGAACAGGAAAGGGGAAGTGCCGTACTGCAAAGAAAACAGAACTGTAAGAGCAGAACAAAGCAGAATTGCAGTAGATCATCTGCATAACACATTTTGCAACACATTCCTGGGTAGGGAAAGTACAAAACAAGAAAGCCAGCAGCTGGATGCATGCCTGTCAATGGGAGGGGATTTGGGTTGAAAAGTGAAATAAAGGGCAACAGATAAATCATGAAAGGCAAGCATAATTCAACACCAAAGGTTCCACAATTGCAGTACTCACTGTAAAACCCATAATTAAGATACCCTGCAGCTGGAATTGCACATACGCACCCAATGACATCAGCAGCATTCATAGCACAATAGTATAAAGTGTGAAAGCACCTCGCAAACACTTGTGTATTCCCAAACACTCTGCACCATCGGTGTAAACAGACGGGGAACTTTTAAAATGTACATGTTAGGAACTGCCATAGCTTTGATTCATCAGCATGTGTTGGAGACTGAAGGTGGTGTGGAGGATGATGCTTACAACCACCTCAGGCACCAGAGGAGGAGAAGAGTGTTCAGACCAAGGGTAACCTACCAGGGGCTAAATGATCTGGAGATAGTAGAGTGTTACAGGGTGGACAGGGACACCATACAGCAACTTGTTGAGCTGTGCCGGCCATGCCTCAGAGTGAGAAATAATAGAGGGGAACCCATCTCAGTGGACACAAAGGTATGTGTAAGCTTGAAAATACTAGCTACAGGTACCTTCCAAAGGCCAACTGGGGATATCCTGGGGGTCTCACAGGCATCAGCATCCAGGGTACTCCACCAGTTCCTGGATGCCATGTTACCACATGCCAATGAGCACATATACTTCCCCCGAACGCAGGAGGAGTTGGCCAGCAATATGCGTTTCTTCCACCGTGTAGCAGAATACCCGAAGGTACTGGGTGCAATAGACTGCACGCACATACACATCAAGTCACCACCTGGTGAGCAGGGTAGGCGCTACATAAACCGCAAGGGATACCCCTCCATCAACTGCCAGGTCATGTGCAATGCCCAGGGCATTATCATGGATGTGTGTGCTGGCAGTCCTGGAAGCTATCATGACTCCCACATCTGGCATGCCTCACAGCTGTATCAGGTATTTGCCAGGGGGGACATCCCATATGGCCACCTGTTGGGGGATGCTGGCTATGCACTGGGACCGTGGATGATGACTCCCATCAGAAATGCACACAGACCCATGCAAGAACACCATAATGAGGCACATGCACAAACCAGAATCATCATAGAGCGTGTGTTTGGGATGCTGAAATCACAGTTTCGTTGCTTGGACATATCTGGTGGAGCCTTGTAGTAGTCTCCAGGCACGTGTGCCCACATCTTCATAGCATGTGCCATGCTACACAATATTATCCTGTGGAAGCAGTTGCAGCAGGGACAGAATGGTGAAGGCCCTCACAGCCCACCACCATTGCCAAGGGCTCCACAGGCACAGAGGTACTCAGACCATGAACACCCTGAGCCAGCCCCAGTAGGCAGACAGAGGCGTGCCCAGTATGCCCATGCCTTGGCAAAGAGGGAACGTATAGCACACACACTGACAGTGTAGGCACCTATGGAATGACACCCTTCTCCACCTGCACACACAGTAAACATGGATGGCACACACACAAGACCACCTGTAAATTGTCATGTATAGGTGGTCCACTGTGTGCATCCTACAGAGGCAGCCCTCAACTATTGCACACACAACCGCCATTGGCACAAGGTAAGTCAACACCTGAACAGTAAATTAAGCTATCAGCATGTGCTGATACTGTATGTATAGGTTCATAGGTACATAGTTAGGTACTTGGCTAACTGCCCAAGGCCATTCATACGCCTAGCCGAAATGTGTCAGCTGTCACCACCCCAATGATTAACTAACTGTCCCTCTGTGGAGCAGAGCCAATTGCAGGATCCCTGGGGTGTACCCACTGTTGCCCATTCAATCTGCAAGGTGTCCCTTGAGTGTTAGTGAGGGGCTCTGTATAATGTAATCAGGGATGTAGTCCCAAAGCATAGGGAGTACCAGTGACAGGAATCTGTCACTCCAGCATCTTCCAGTTATGGGTGTGGCAAGGTTTAGCTCATTACAGTGTGTGGGTCACTGTGACATGGATTCCCATAGGTGGAGCATATCCATTAAGCCTGACCTGGACATGGCTTTGTTGGGCAGCAAAGATCATCTCTGAGTAAACGGGATGCCACTGAGTAATGCAAGAGTGCATGAGTTCATGTAGTCTGGCAGCATAGGACACATGTCTGAGCCCAGTAATGCTCTTGGCAAGGTATGTTTGTGGACCCTCCAGCTGTTGGATGTGTCTTCTGAGGTACATCCCAAATGGGTTATCATACTCGATGATGGGATTGATGAGTGATGAGTAAAGGGGCACGATAACCTGAGTATGTCTAGATGTGAACCCTTAAGTAATCAGATGGCCTACATAGATGGGTGGCCTAATTACTTTGGAGATATGATTGTCAAAGGAGAGATCACTATCTAATAGGTTCATAGGTTCATAGGTAGGTACTAGGCTATTGGCCCTAGGGCCTATATAAGCCTAGGCAAATGGTACCCTGGATTTTGCCACACAAGAAATTTATTTTCCTGTGCCCCTGTCAAGCAGAGCCACAGAAGTGATCCCCGGGGTGAATTTCCTATCTCCCATCCAGTCATCAAGATTTTTCTTGAAGAGTGCTAATGAGGAGCTTTGTTTGATATAGATAGGTAGTTTGTTCCAGAGTATGGGAATTCTCTGAGATAGGAATCTATCCCTCCAGCATGTTCTGTTTATTGTGGTGACAAGGTTTAGGTCCCTAGAGCGAGTAGCTTAGAGGGATTGGGATTTCTTTATGTGCAGCATGTCCAGCAGCTCTGGGTTTGACATAGCTTTATATGTTAGGCAGAGATCGCCTCTGAGTAGGCTATATGCGACAGAGTAAAGCTGGAGTTTTTTGAGATGGTCTGCGTAGGGCATCTGTTTGAGGCTGGTAATCCTCTTTGTGAGGTATTTCTGTGGCCTTTCCAGTTGTTGTAGATGTCTTGTGAGGTACATAACAAAAGGGGCATTGTACTCTATAATGGGTCTAATGAGTGATGAGTAGAGGGGAACAATGACCTCTTTTTTCCTAGATGAGAAACCTTTTGTGATGAGGTGTGCCACATAGAAGGATTTCCTGACTACTGTGGCGATGAGATTATCAGAGGAGAGACTACTGTCCACCTGTGTCCCAAGGTCTCGTATCACACATTCAGTGTTAAGTAGACTACCATCTATGTGGTAGTTCATGGGCACAGAGTTTTTACCAAAAGGGATGACAATTCACTTTTTGGCATTGAGCTTGAGGCCATGGCTTTGACACCAGGCATCTGTCTCAGTGAGGCCCTTTTGTAGGATGTCCACATTGTTAGGAGATTTGATTATGGCTCCTAGTTTGCAGTCATCTGCAAACTTTGTTAGCCAAAGACCTCCTGTGTTAGCCTATACTTCAGAGAAGTAGATGCCAAACAGGAGAGGACCTAGGACCGAACCCTGTGGTACTCCACTTGTCACTGGTCTGAAGTTGGATTTAGAGTCTGCTACTTTCACAGTGTGGGTTCGGTCAGTGAGCCAGTTGGCAACCCATCTTGTGACATAGGGATTTATACCTAGTTTAGTGAGTTTGTCTATAATTCCAGAGTGGGGGATGGTGTCGAAAGCCTTGGCTAGATCTAGATACGTTGTGTGTACCACCTTACCCTCATCTACAGCTTTGGTGACCGCTTCAAAGAAGTCTATCAGGTTTAGAAGACATGATCTGCCTTTTACAAACCCGAACTGGGTAGGGTCCAGAGTTTGGAGATTACCAATGTCATTGTTTATAAGTTCCATGATGATACGCTCCATAGCTTTGCAGACCAGGCTCGTCAAGCTAATGGGGTGGTAGTTCCCGGGGTCTGTGGTGGCTCCCCCTTTGTGGAGTGGGATAACTGTTGCTGTGCACCATTCAATGGGCACAAAGCCTGAGGTGAGGCTATGACTGAACATGGTACTTAGGTGGGGTATCAGTTCGTTCTGTAGTTCGTGTAGAATGCAGCCTGGGATGTTATCAGGTCCCATGGATGCTGTGTTCTTGGCTTTGGAGAGTGTGTTTTTTACCTGTGTAGCCGTGATTATAGGTACTTTGCATTCTTTCAGTATAGAGATGGGCCCTTTAGGGGATGAGAGAGGGGTAAAGTTAGCACTGAACCTATCTGCCAGGATGTTGGCAATATCAGTTAGTTCTGTATATTTAGTGCCATTCTGCTGTAACTCAGAGCAGATCTGAGTGTTGCCATTGAGATTGTTGACATAACTATAGAATGCTTCATGGTTGTCTTTAGAATCAGTGGCGATTTTGTTTTCGTAACTAGCTTTGGAGGATTTTATGAGGGATCTCAGCTTCTTACTGAGGCTGACCACAGAGTTCCTCCAATCATGGGATTTTACTCTTTTTTGCAACAGTTTCTTTCTTTTGTTGTAGAGTTTGTTTATAGCAGGGGACCACCAGATCGGCTACCTTTTTTTGGAGGATAGCATCTTGGTTCTGTTAGGGATTGCATGATCCATGCACTCGTGCAAGTGCTTATAAAGTGCAATTGTATAGGATTCAGCAGTCGTATCTCTATTGTCCATCAGCATGCGTCATGAAGTTTGCCACTTCTGTCTTAAAAAACGTGAAGTTGGCTTTGGAGAAATTTTTTATGGTGGTTTCCCTAATGGGAGGTGGAGCTGGGATGTGGATGTCTAGGGTGATTTGCTTGTGGTCGAATCTGACCAACGAGGAATTGACCTCTGGTGTGGAACACCGGTTGCCCATGTTGGCAATGACCAGGTCTAGGATATTGCTGCCCCTGGTGGGGGTGTGGATAAATTGATCCAAGGCATTGGAATTTATGAATTCCAGAAAACGTTGAGCACAAGAGTTGGTACATGAGTAGTTTTCCCAGTTAATGGTGGGGTAGTTGAAATCACCCATTATTAGGGTGTTAGGTTGTACCCTAATATTTTCCAGTGTATCAAGAAATGAGGAGTGGGAATCCTGGGACATGGTGGGGGATCTGTAGCAAGCTACAATTCGCATTGTGGTCTTACCCAGAGTTAGTTGCACTTGGATAATCTCTGATACATTATGCTGAGCAACTAGCCGGGAGGTGTGGATATCCCTAATGAATATGGGCACGCCTCCACCTTTAGTGCTTCGGTCCAAGTTAGGTGGCCGAAAGGTGTGGTGTGAATTATAGCCTAGTAATGCAGGGGTGCTCTCTGGAGCTTTGAACCAGGTCTCTGTCACTGCACAGATGTTGATGTTCTCCATTTTAAGGAGTGCCCTGAGGTTTAGACTTCTACCATTGAGTAGCATTACCCTCAGATTTTGCTTGCTTGTACCTGTTACAGTGGTGAATTTGTCATTTGAATCTTGAATAAAAAAGGCACTATAGGGATGGCAAGAGCCTTAGCCAGCATCCGGAATTCCAAGGGTGACAGGTGCAGGCCATCTCTGGCAAAGCATCGTGGTTTGTTGATCATGTCATCCCAGGCAGACAGATACTGGATCCCCTTAGAATGACACCAGAAGCTTAGCCAATTGTTGAAGTCAATCATTTTGTCCTTGTACTGTGGTATCATTCTGGGTGATGGCGGGATGCTACTCAGGGCTAGGGTCATGCCTGCCTGGGCTACAAGACCAGAAAGCTCCTCCATGTCTCTTTTTATGCAGTCCAGGGATGTATGTCTCAGGTCATTCACACCAACATGGACAATGACAGAGTCATATTTGTACTTGCTGTGGAGTGACCTGACATACCCATTACCTCATCTGTATTAAAGTGGCTGCCACTCATGTGTTAATATGTGGGTGTTTAGTTTTCCCAACATCGAATGACCATGCAGTTTGTGGCCTTTAGCTGGAGGCCGTGACTGTGTCACCCTCTGTTGGTCTATGTGAGGCCCCTTGAAGGATGTCTGTGACAGCTGGACTGTCAATTATGGCTCCCAGTTTGCAGTAATCACCAAATACGGTCTGCTGTAGTCCACCTGTAATTGCCTGTACCTCTGAGAAGTATATGGCAAACAGTAGGGGTCCCAGGACTAAGTCCTGTGGGACACCAGTTGTGACTGGTTAAGAGTTGGACCTGGAGGCTGCTAGGCCTACCATGTGGGTTCTGTGTGTAAGCCTGTTGGCAACCCAACCTGTGATGTATGGGTGTATATACTGACTGGTGAGTTTATCAAAAATACCTGAGTGTGGAATGGTGTCATAATCCTTAGCGAGGTCCAGGTAGTATGTGTGAACTACCACATCCCACACCTAAAGTCTAGGTGACTATAAGATGTCAAACAGGTTCAGTAGGCATGATCTGCACTCAATCAAGCAGACCTGGGTTGGGTCAAGTGTTTGGAGGTTCCCAATGTCTCTGTTAATGAGTTCCATGATGATGCACTCCATAGCCTTGCAGACCAGGCTAGTCAGACTTATAGGGCAATAGTTCCCAGGGTCTGTTGTGGCACCACCTTTATAGAGTGGGATCACTGTTGCTGTGCACCACTCTGTGAGTATGTAGTCTGTAGAGAGTCTGTGTTTGAACAGTGTGTTTAGGTGACTGGTTTGTTCATTTGGAGCTCAAGTAAGACACAGCCTAGGACACTGTCCGGTCCCATTGAGGCTGTATCTGTGGCTTTGGATAGGGCTGTTTTATCCTGTGTGTCGGTGATTGCCGGGGCTGTACATTCTTCTGGTATGGTTAAGGGCCATTTAGGGGTTGAGAGGGGTGTGAAGTTTGCACTGAACCTGTCTGCCAAAATGCTGGCAATATCAGTCAGTTCAGTGTATTTTGTGCCAGTCTGCTCCAACTCTAAGCAGATCTGAGAGTTCCCACTTAGGTTCTTGACATAGCTAAAGAACACTTTGTGGTTGTCTGTAGGGTCCTTGGGAAATTGTCTTTTGAAGCTAGCCTTGGATGATTTCATGAGGGATCATAGTTTCTTGCTGATACTGATCAGGGTTGTCTGTCCTTCTAGGGATTTCGCTCTTGTCTGTTCTAGTTACCTCCTACTATTGTAGAGCCTGTGTATGGTAGGGGTCCACCAGACCGGTTTCCTGTTCTTGGAGGAGTGAGTCTAGGTTAGACTTGGGACAGCATGATCCATGCATTCCTGCAGATGATCATAGAGTGCCTTTGTATAGGTTTCAGCATCTTGGACAGCATTGTCCATTGGCATGGGGGCTGTGAACCATTCCACCTCGAGCATAAGTAATGTGAAGTCTGCTTTGGAAAAGATTTTCACAGTGGTTTCCTTGTTTGGGGTTGTGGGCGGAATGTGAATATCCAGAGTGATTAGTCTATGGTTTGATCTAACCAGCAAGGGGTTGACATTGGGTGTGGAACACTGGTCGCCCATGTTGGTGATGACCAGGTCCAATATGCTGTTCCCTCTGGTGGGGGTATAGACCAGTTGTTCCAGGGCATTTGAGTCGAGAAATTCTAGGAAGCGCTGAGCAAGGGAGTTAGTACTCGAGTAGTTCTCCCAGTTAATGTTTGGGTAGTTGAAATCCCCCAGTATTAGGGTGATTGGTAGGTCATGATGGGTGATCTGTAGCAAGCTACAATTTGGATTGCAGTGTTGCCCATTGTCAGTTGCACTTGGATGATCTCTGAAGCATCGTGCTGTGCCACTAACCTGGAGGTGTGAGTATCCTTGATGAATATGGATACAACCCCATCTTTTGTGTTACAGTCCGGGTTCTTTGGCCGAAAGGTGTGGTAGGAGTTATAGCCTGGTGGTGCTGGGGTGCTCTCTGGTGCCTTAAATTGGGTGTCTATTACTGCACAGATATCGATGTTCTCCATACTGAGGAGTGCCTTGAGTGTGTGCAATGTGAGGTTTAGACTTCTGGCGTTGAGTAGCAATACCCTCAGTTTATGGTTACTTGTGCTATGTACGGTGGTGGGTTTGTCTTATGAGCCTTGCCTAAAAGTCCACCTTGCCTAATATCCACCTCTCTACTATTGTTTGCAATCAATGACAGCTGTGCATGTGTACATGTTCTGCAAATGTGTACTGACCCTTGTTACAGAGCTGTGCCAAATGGCTATGTGCACACCAACATAGAGTGGATATTGACAGTAGAGACACACTGGTTGAACGTGTAGATCTGTGTAGCCTAACCTCTCATTGCCAGACTAACAGCTGCTTGGAAATATGTTGACAGTACTGGTAATGAAACAGGGTGCATATCATCTTTAACTCCAGTGTGACATCTGCAGTAGGCATGTAAGATGTAGGAAACCGCTGCCCATGTGTGATAGCAGCTTCATATGTGATGGCGTACACTATCTGATTATATCCTGATCATGTCGATAGTGGCAGCAGAGTCTATTGATATTTGACTCTGTGTGGGAAGTGGGTGTCTGTGCCCAACAGAGCTTATGGTTCTGCTGGGTATGTGAGTTTATACCCAGACAAGCATACAGCCCTGTTCACACTTGCATCATCAGTAATCAACTATCAGGATGTGATGTGGCCCTCAGAGGGGAATTGCTACTAAAGGTAGCTACCATGTTCCTGTAATAGCTAGTGTTGCCATGTCCATAACTCAGATATTTACATGTGAGCATCACTGTCTAAAACATCTTCATAAGCAGTAAGTATACTAAATACAGTATGTGGTACTGAATGCTCATACAGGCATGTCCACTACTCAGCTACTGGTGTTTACTAATGTGTATGTGGCCATCCTGGGGGAATGCAATCTCTATGCCATGTACACTGCCAAACCTGCCTAACACCACACCCCACACATTGTCTGGGATGCAGCTACAGGGGTGATCTTGGAGGCAGTCCATACTACACCCATGGCTGGACTAGACAGTCAAGAGGTGTAGATTAACACATGCATCTCATCACCACAACCAACATATACCCTTACCAGAACACAGTAAGGACACACACACACATTCCACCAGATATCTCTGGCACATGCTATGTTTTTGTGCAGGACCTGTGATGGAGTAGCCTGGACTGCATGGAAACAGATGTAGGAACTGTCAGGTCATGTAGCCCATGCGGGTATGTCCCAAGGCCTGGGTAGCATTCTGCCAGTGGCCAGAATGATGCAGCAGTACAGGGACAAGGATTGTATTCCACAATCGTGAAATGTACTGGTGTAATTCAAAGAGTATCCAGCATCTCTCTGCCTGGGATAACATGGTTGATAGACCATGATGCTTTGCCAGACAGGGCCTGCACTTGTCACCCCTGAGAACCTGGATACTGGCAACAGCCAGTGCATCCCCTATAGTGCCCTCATCATGCAAGGTTCAAGTGAAAGTCCACTGGTGCAACAGGGACAGCCAGAAAATAAACTGTGGGTCTTGCTACTCAGTGATACAAATCAGGTACTCAATATGGACTCACTTACGGCAATCTGAAACATGGAGAACATATCTGTGCAGTGATTGAGATATGGTTCAATGCTTTGGAGAGCACCCCTGCATGACCATGTTATAACACATACCTCACCTCTTGGCCAACATCCCTTTATTGGAACTCATGGGCCACAGGTGTGTCCAACTTCCTGAGAGATATGTACACCCCCATGCAAGTTGCACTTGCACAATGTAAGATGCATTATGCTGAGCAACTACCTTTGTGCCAAAGTGTAATCCAAATTGCATCTTGTGACAGATCATCCACCATGCCTCAGAAATCCCAACTGTCATTGTGCTGTAATGGGGAATACCTGTTGTGAGACAGGACACCATAATTATGGCCACTCAGCTATCCCATTATGAACCAGGAAGACTCATTATGTACCAACACATGTGCTCAATGCATGTTGGATGTCATCAACACCAATGACCTGGATCACCATAGTCACACCAACAG
>NC_056744.1:62463987-62473987 GCF_019279795.1 Protopterus annectens | reverse complement strand
AAAGCACCACCCAGTGAGCAGGGTAGGGCCTATATCAACTGCAGGGGCATTCCCTCCATCAACTGCTAGGTCGTATGTGATGCCCAGGGCATTATAATGAATGTGTGTTCTGGCTGCCCTGGAAGCTATGATGATTCAGAAATATGGCATCTGATGCAGCTGTACCACAGATTTGCCAATATGGACATCCCCTACGGTCACCTAGTGGGGAATGCTGGGTACCCACTGGAGCCATGGCCGATGACACCCATCAGAAATGCACACACACCTGAACAACAATGCCATAATGAGGCACACGCACAGGCCAGACATATAATAGAGCGTGTGTTTGGGATGCTCAGGTCACAGTTCCGGTGTCTGCACACATCCGGTGATGCCTTGCAGTATTCACCAGCTACATGCACCCAAATTGTTATGGTATGTGCTATGCTGCACAATATGACCCTGCAGAAACAGCTGCAGTATGAACAGCATGGGGCAGGGCCACATAGCCCCCCATCAATGCCAAGGGCTGTACAGGCACAGAGTGACTCGGAGGAGGAACAACTTGAGCCTGACCCAGTAGGTGGAAGGAGGCATGCCCAGTATGACCTGGCCTTGGCAAAGAGGCAATGCATAGCATATGCACTGACACAGTAGGAACCCAGGGAATGCCACCCTCTCTGACTTGCACAGACAGTAAAAGGGATGCCAAACATGACACTACCTGTGCTCAGCCACGTATAGGGTGTGTACTATGTGCATCCGACATAGGCAGCCCTCCTGCACCATCCTCAAGTCTGGCACACCCTCAAGGTAAGTCAATCAACCTACCAATTGCCAAATGTAGTAGAATGTGTTGGTACCTGTAGCTATGGTATGGATGTGAGCATGCAAGGGAATTGGGTGGTCGAATGTTAAGGCAGCAGACAGTAGACACCCATAGTGGCACCATGACATCTGTAACACATACTGGAGTCACCATAGTAGCCAGTACTACACAGGGTGACAAAACCCACTGCAGGTAATGGGCTGAGCGGCATGTGTGTCCATAAGACCAACACAAGTCTCAACCAGCTGGACAGGTGTAGACCGACACAAACAAATGCTGTACTATGGCTTCTGAATGTGCCCTATGGGTAACTCCTCCCACAGACCCAGACAGACAGACTACAGCAGGCCAGGCAGTTGTATGTAGGTCGTGAAGGTTAGGAAGTCAGAAACGAATATGTTGGTAATTAAACTAAGATCTGTAGTATACTGGTATGCTTCTAGCCAGCACAATAGGGAAGACTACACCCTGAAATGGAGTGCCTGGCATATCAGTACAGTACTAGCAAATGTGTACAAGTGTCAGGTGTGCCCCCCATCCAACGTACACTTATAGCAACAGTCAGGTGTACTCCCCCTGCTTCTGTGTAGGAATGTAGATACAGTCAGGTATCCCCCCGCTATGCAGAAATGTAGCAACAGTCAATGCCACATGACCAATGGATACCCTTCAGATACAGCATGATACCTGTTGGTGTACAACACAAAGGTCAGCACCACAGTACAAACTACCTGGACATGTAACACATGCGATACAGATGGCCATACTGGGCATGCTCACACACTCGAAGGTATGAAGGCAATGTCAGTCGACAACATACTGAATGGTCATACTGGGCATGCTCACACACTTAAACACATAAAGGCCATGTCTGCAAACACCAGTGGTCCAGACATATTTGGCGGTCGCAATTCTTAGTGCAGACACATGTCAGTATGCACCACTCCTACCTTGCACACACAGTGGATAGAAATGCAGGCATATATGAAAGGACAACACACTATAATACATCAAAGGTAGACGGACATAGATGTGTGGAAGAGGGTGACCATGACAAGAAGCCATTCGGGCCTGTCCCATCCAGCACACAGCCAAAGGGCCCCAAACACATGAGGTGCAGATGCCATTCACTGCAGATATTAGCCACCTGTATCTGTCAGCATGTCAAACTATGTGATGCACGTGCCAGCTGTGCAATATGACTGCACAGGGAAGTAGTCATCTAGTAGCTGTATGCACATACCTGTGACATATGGCCCCATGTGCGCCAGCATGTGGCATGTCAACCCTTACATGACTGGGTCATGGCCCATGCACACACTGCCCTCCCCAGAGCAGTATTATGACAAGCCTGCTGAGGTCATCCATTGTGAAATACATCTTTGGGAGAGCTGTAGCTCAGTAATCTCCATAACGTGTCCCATAACTGCATACTGCTGTAGTGTTATATTAGTTAGGTAGTAGTTCTAACCCCAGACTTGCCAATTGTGTGTATAAATGTGTGCGCATCTGTCTGTCTCAGACTGTGTAGAAAGAAATGGTTAATAGGCTACCCACAGTCCGTACAAATCATATACTCACCTTTGGCAATGCTGCTGATGTCACTCACCTAGAAATACACCTCTGGGAACGTTGTATACCAGTAGTCTCCGTTGTGCATTCTGTAACTGCATATTGCTGTAGTGTGATAGAGTACTTATGCCAGTGTTGTAATCCCAAACTTGCCAACTGTGTGTGTATGTGTGTGTGTGTGTGTGTGTGTGTGTGTGTGTGTGTGTGTGTGTGTGTGTGTGTGTGTGTGTGTGTGTGTGTGTGTCCATCTGCCTGAGGACAGACCAATGCTTTTACAGTACTCACACTCCGTACAATTCATATACTCAGCTTTGGCAATCCTGCTGATGTCACACACCTAGAAATACAGCTCTAGGACTGCTGCAACCCGGTATTCTCCGTAGTGAGTGCTGTAAATGAGTATTGCTGCAGTGTGATACACTAGGTAGGTAGCGGTTCGAATCCAGGACATGGCAAGTGTGTGTGTTTGACTGTCAGAGTCTGTGTGGGGGTGGGGGTGGGTGTCTAACTACTGGACATGTTGGGGAGCAGATTTTGTAGTTTTCCTATATGGTGTCCGTCTTATGACACAATGCCAACCTCATGAGGCGTACAGATGTCAGTCAGCCATGGGACTGTGTTGGCAAGCCATACCCCTACATGTGGCAAAAAGCCTGGTGAACAAAGTATGCAACCCTACTAGTACTCGGTATATGTCCTGAACCCATGTGTCATACACAAACACACTTGCCTAGGATATCCTGCTATGTTGCTAGTACCATGCACATTGATGACAGATAGTAGGCATAGTGTGATTGCAGAGGACATGGCGCCCTGTACAGCAGTACAATAGGCACATAATTGTGGACAATGTGCCTTCACTATGTTCCCCACTGGATGCCTGCAACATATGTGGTGCCATCAAATGTGATCCACAGAGGCCATACAATGCCGTACACGTGCCCTGTATGGACCGATGCCACTGACACCAGGGAATACCTGTATAATGCTATTAATGTAGGTGCAGGGTTGACCTGCTGACTATAAGCAGGTTTTGCGATACCAGGCCAGTATTGGCATATCGGAGGATAAAAGTCTGTGTACACAGCATGTGCCTGCCAAACTAGGTACACCTGTACATGTCACTGTACAGTATTGTGGGATATACACATCCCAGGCAATGTCCATGTCAATAACTATCAAACACAGACACGGCATGCATTGCAAAGCTATGGCCATACACAATGGTAACCAGGATGTCAGGGCAGTTTATGCAGTACCCATCTGTGTGGGACATTGCAGACACTACACCCCTGTACTACACTGCACACCATTGTTGGGTGGTGCAATGCCAAGGATTACCCCTCACCCAGCCTTGTACAGCCATCTTGCACAGCCAACCACTACACACCCATGAAGCAATGCATACATGCATGTCAGTACTGGCACCTTGTGACTGCATGTGGGTTATGATGCTCCCAACCACAGTCACTCCCACTATAACCTCCATTGGCATACCAACAGATGTCAAACATGTTCACATGCCCTAGCCCATAGAACCCCCAGATATCCCCTGTGGTGCATGTAGTACCTGTGCATTACTGCAGTGTGGCAAACTAAGTAGTTAGGGAGTATATCTGTGGCCCTGGCAAAGACTGTCAATGCAAGTCCATTAGATAGTGTGGTTGTGGTGACAATGGCATCCATTCACATGGACAGCCATGTGTGCTACACCTAGTGTATGTCTACTATATCTCTGTTGCACATGTATCTCACCAACACACATAAATGTTCTTACAGCAAAGCAACATGTCGGCTTTGTTGCACATGTAGTAACTGCATGCATTTGTAATAGTAATGACTAGTCAGTCAGGGGTTTGACCCCTGTACTAGTAGGTGTGTGACAGATGATGCCTAGGTTTTAGTCTCTAATCCCTTCTCTGATGTACTTTGTCTGTCCCTCCCACACACTCTCTGGTGGATGTGGAGGTGTACACCTGCTCAGCAGCAGCATGTGTATTGTAAGTGATGGACATGATCAGGTGATGGCCTCTGCAGCTATTGCAGTCCTCCTCCAGCTGATTGCATGTGGAACAGCTGTGATGATGTTCCCATAGCCATTTGCATGACAAACACAGTACAATACTTAGGAACATCATGTTGGTGTTTGGCCATGACAGTCGCTGTGAGTGGTACCTGGATGTGGTGTTTGGAAACGGCATCACAGATGATATTTGGATGTTCCTCAAACATTATACACAGTGGGAAATAGCCTAAAGACAGGAGAGTGATGTGCCAGACATGACTACAGCATGTGAGTGTAGCTATGCTTCATTGAGACTACTGCCCGTTTAACATGTTGTGTGTGGTAATGGCTATTCTGTATGTTTTAAAACAGACATGACAGTGCTCTGTTCATGAGGGAAACCATCTGTAGGGCCATCTGTGGACTGGTCAGTGTGTGGAACCATTTGTTTCCTGTGTTACACACTGAACACACATCTGTGCACAGCAGGAGCATAGTGTGAGGATTGCTGCCAGTTCATGGTGATAGGGATGTGTTACTGCCATCGCATCCCTGACTGGACATATGTCACATGAAACAGTGGTATGACAGACACTGTCTGGGGTTTTCAGTGGCAAGCCAATAAGCCAATAATGGGCCATTGTCCATAGCTACAGTCATGTCTTCTACACTTTGTACAGATGTCATGCAGTATATATGCATGTGTTGTGATCCCTCTGCAAATGTATACCATCTCTTGTGTTGGGTTGATCTTCATATCTATGCATACTGTTGAAAGTAATCCTGAATGCTGTTGTCTATTACTACCCCATATCTGTGTTTAAACTGCAACACCATAGGCTGTATGGGTTTGGAGGTCCCGGCAGAACCTCCTGTCCCACTTCAGCTGACCATGGCATCGAGCACCAGCACATCTGGGGCCCAGCCTTGAACCTCAACCTCTGTTGGCTCTGTACCACCTTCTGGTGGTACCACCACTGAGGATGGGGCTTGCCCCCCTGGGAGCAGGGCCAGACACAAACATGTCCACTGTCATGCGGTCCTGGACGTGGTACATTGGGGGCTCAATAAGGGGTTCCGAGGCCAGATACGTAAGCTCAAGGGCGGAGTGTCACACTTACAGGGTGAGGCTGCCCCTCCTGGACAACCACAGCACTGCCTCCTTTGCAGCTGTTTTGGTGCAGTGGTGGCTGCCCAAGGGTGGGGACCTCTGTCCCACTGTTCCCATGGGCTTATGAATGCCGAACACCCCTCCCCATCTGAGGTGTATCCCCCCACATGTGTCATATACTGACCCTGTATGCTGTCTTGTTAGTGACCCTACCCTACCTATCCGCCACGGGCATACCTAGTCTCCTTCCCCGACACCCCACTCTCACCCTATGGAAACATAAGGCCAATCAGTTCCTAGGACAACATTTGCTTCATACATAGCTGTCCATTTCACACACATGCCCAGTGGACACATGTAACCCTTGTAATGTGCATCACAACATACTCCTGTTATCCTCACCCCTGTCCCTCAGGTGCACGATCCTGGTATGCACATCACTCCTAAATGTTCCAGGTACACATGATGCGGATGACCCCATTGTACACACAACACTACCGGTCCCTCTATGGTTACCCCATTTACCTTTATCATGATGATGATGTTGCACACAGCACCTTGCAAGAGTACTGTTCTCACATAATGATTGCATAGGAACTGTTGTGTTAATGTACATTACATGCACAAAGTGATGTATACGGCCAATGTACAACTGTTTGCGTGTATGAATGACACATGTCTGTATCAGGGAGTCTTGATATTACATAGGACAACACCACTACATAATACAGGTGTCGCTGGTGTCTCCCTTTTTATTCATTTGTAATGCTTTGCTGTCACATGGTATCTTCCTGATATATCTCTATATATGTATGTACCTATATGTTGGACATAAACACTCACACATACATCTACATGATGGAATACATTCCTATACTGTTGAATGACTGCGCTGTATGATATGTTTGTGGTAAGGTCCGATGTCTTTATATCTGCCATGGTGTATTGGTAAATCACATTAGCTGTGGGTGCAGGGTCCTGGTTCTGAGCCTTGCAGAGGCTGTTTATTTTGTTGCAGGGCAGAACAAGGCCATTGGATATGGAGGGATTAAGGCACATTAAAGCAGTTGTGAGCGGGTGTGCATGGGTTTGCACTGTGTTAAACAATGCTAACCTCTGGTTACAGCTTCTTACACTCAGTTAGCCTCCACATTGCTTTACCAGTGTAATACTCGCATACTGGTGGCCGAACAGGCTTACACCTGCTGGCTCCCGCACTTGCAAATGCACTGACATTGGTGCTTGCATCTGACACTCACACCCCTGGGTGGGTGCGAGGACCACAATATTACCTTGTGATGCCTATTACATTGGATTACATGCCTACAGTATTGGGAATGGCTGCCCATTAGGCGACAGCATGCCATTCGACTATATGGAATCCGCGGCCTGTCCAGTGTTTTATTCATATTATTTGTGTGTTCCTCTTACAATCTGCACCCGTCTGGCTGATACATGGGAACTGAGACTCTTCAATACAGACAAGTAATTGGGTTTTGGGACCCACATCTGTCAACTGAGTCATGCTACTGCATACCTATTATTCTATCATCTTTCTAAGGTAGTCAGTGGAATATGTGCTTTCTGTCCCTATCAGACCTCTCATACGATTGGGGAAAAATGAAGACTGAATCAGGGACACAGCATAACAACATCAGGGACACATTTAAATTATTGGTGCTATTAACCTGACACATTGACAGACTCAGAGCATATGAATTCATACACATTGTCTGAGGTGCATGCTGTTTATGACTCTTAATTGTTGTCATTCATTACGTGTAATCCACCACCTTTCCTCCTAATATCACTAGTTCTAGGAGGGTTTAGGTGGGACAGAGTTAGAATCTGAGTCAAAATCAGGGACGTCCCTGGTAATCGGGGACAGTTCAATGGTATGGTCCCTGTGGGTTCCCCCAATGGCTTATGGCCTATCCAGTGGATGTGCTCTTAGGGGTTGGGAGATATGAGTGTCAGCTATGCCCATATCGGGATATTACTTACATCCTCGGGGCGGTCCTAATACAGCTCTGACAGCCAACAACTGCACGCCTAGACCCATAATCGCATACCTATAGTTCTCCCACCTGCCACTCTTCTGCAGCACGCATCCTTACTGTGAGTGCAGGTGGGGTATAAACACACCACTACACACTGCCCACTCTCCCCGTGCCGCGACACATGTCGTACATTGTGTCGACCCATGGGTTATCAGGCTTGCACAACCTAATGGTCCATGTACATCTACAGCCTGGTTTGATAAGTCATTAGCGGGACTGGCTCCGATCATTAATTTTTGGTGTCCCACAAGGGACATCGATGTTTATGTTTCAAGATTAGACCTTGCAGGTCTCTCCCACTGGTATATCCTGCCGGAGGTCTGGGAAGCAGTGGTGTGTTTACCTTTATTGTGTGTCTGTATGTCTCACCGGCCTAGCTGGGGGGTGGGGGGTGATGCTACGTGTTACACGTTTGTTTATTGGACCTCCCACCACCATATGCACGGCCTGTGAACATGTTATTCGTAACTGCTGTATCATATCCTACCTATATACATGTGTATATTTACTGTCACATATATATATATTTACATTAATATATACAGATATATCTGTATATGTAAGCATACATGTATAGTTATATCTTGTTGTGTATATATATATATATATATATATATATATATATATATATATATATATATATATATATATATATATAAATCTAACTAAAAAACTTAAGCCATGCACCCCGTCTGCTGATTGTCTTCCAGCTGAATACCTGCAAATTGCAGCTAAAGCCATTGCCTATACCATCTCTATCCTTATAAATAGAACAATTTTGGAAAGCAAAAGCTCTTCCATATGGAAAGTATCCCACATCATCCCTCTACATAAAGGTGGGTCATCCACCGAGCTCTCCAACTTTCAGCCTATCACCTTACTCTCTCCAATAGCTAAAATAATGGAAAAATGCATACACACACAACTACTTGACCACCTTCTCCAAAATAATCTACTTGCCAACTGCCAACATGGCTTCAGGCCATTCCATAGCACAACCACTGCCCTGCTATCCTTTTCTGACTCCATAAACAAAAATCGTAACAATAACACTCTTTCCTCTGCACTATTTATTGACCTTTCAAAAGCCTTTGATATGGTGAACCATAACATGCTTATTGAGATACTAAAAGCCCAATCACTAGATCCACAAGCATTACAATGGTTTAAATCCTATCTGGAAAACAGACAGCAAGCAGTACTTTGGGATAATAATCTTTCTACATCCCTCCCTGTAAACATTGGAGTACCACAAGGCTCTATTTTAAGACATCTTCTCTTTTCATTGTTTATTAATGATCTACATAGCAAAATTCCTCAAGCCACCTGCATACAATATGCAGATGACTCTACTTTAATTTGTTCAGCCAAGTCCATAACCTCTCTTCAGACACTCAGCCAAACAGTATTTAACAGTGTTGAAAACTGGTTCATGCAACACTGCCTCCTTCTGAATCCCCAAAAAAACATAATTACTGCTCTTTGCTCCTACTCATAAGCCACCTCAACTGCACTTCACAGTAACCTCTAACAATGGAATTAACATATCCCCTGACACTACAACCCGTCTACTGGGAATAACAATTGATAACAACCTTAGCTATGATGACCATATTAATTCTACAATAAAGTCTGTCAACAAAAAAATAGGCTCCCTTTACAGAATCAAACCCTTCCTTACCACTTCAGCCAGAATCACTATTGCCCAGACCTACCTGATCTCTACCCTGTTCTATGCTTCTGCAGTATATACCAATTTATCTAAAAACAACCTCACCAAACTTTCCACCAGTTACAATAACATAGCCAGATTTGCCACTGGCACCCCGTTTAGAATTCACCACTGTCACAACCTCAAACTGGGATGGCTAGAACTGCAGAATGAACTACTTTGTCAACAACTTGTTATCACCCAGAAGATCCTTTACCACCCTAATAATACCCCTATCCTCACTAATCTGATTACCCCCTACAAAAATCTTGCAACACTACGCTCAGCTAATAAGCTTCTAGTTTCCAGTATTAAATCCAACAACAAAGCTGGGGGCTCACTTTTCACCAACACAGTAGGAAAAAGCTGGAACCAGCTTCCTAGTGAACTTTCCACCCTTGCTTCCACTCATCTTTTTAAAAAGCATCTTAAAGAAGTTCTTAAAACTCACTGGCTTTATCCCTGCTCTAACCTTGACTGATACCTCATTCCCCTTCTTGCTCTTCTCTCTACACGTCTCTACTCCACTGTTCTATGTCGCCTACCTGTAATGATGATTTCCTTCATAGTACTAAAAAAAAAAAAAAAAAAAAAATTATTATTAAAATTTATTTTTTTTATTGCTATCTCTCAAATGTTTGCTCTCTGTATTTGATCTTAGCTTAAACCTACTAAAGGACTCTGTACAAGTTTATCTTACCCTCAATTTAAACAATGTACTGTAATTCAT